>NC_080021.1:77158728-77461019 GCF_030020395.1 Manis pentadactyla | reverse complement strand
TTATTATTTCTGAGTTACAGGGGTTTAAACAATCTGCTCAAGGTCACAGTTACTAAGTAGGGAGCTGGGGTTGGAACCCTGACAGTCCCATTTCAGTGTACAAGTGCTTAACAATTATGCTATGTCCTATCAGTGGCGAGTGAAAGAAGGGTACAGAACAGTCCCTACCACTGAGGAATTTGTAATCTGCATGGGTTCGATAAAGCTAAACTGCTGAGATCAATAGTGGATGACAGAGCATCAGATGTATGCTTCAGACTGGAAAAGCTGTAGTGGTTGAAGACAGGTGAGTTCAGTATTGGAAAAAGGCTTATGGGGGGAATCTTGGAAAGTGATAGGATTTGAGGAGATGGAGATGCAAAGGGAGGGTGCCCGGTGCAAAGGCAGTGGGTCACGTGTGTAGGGAGCACTGCCCAGCGCCCTCTACAGGCCAGCAGTGGTAGGAGGCCTTGGGTCCTGGAGGAAGGTGCCAGGAAAGCTAGGATGTGGTTTCTTTTTTCTGCCCTTGAGGACAAAAAGGTTTCAGACTAACATCTTTTATTCATGCAGTGCTGTTTCTGAAAAGTTAAAATTAACCCATGGGGTCTTACCAATTTTAGAAAAGGAAATCTTCTTGCATATTTTGTGAAAACTGGATTATTAAAACCTTTAAATAGTTGGGTTTTAAAATATATAATTGCTAACCATAATATGCTCAATATTTTTTCATCTTCCTTAATCTGTATGAAATTACTCAACAGTCAAGACAGAAGTAATTAGTATCACTGGGACTCTATTTATTAAAAACATATTCAAACCTGATCTCTCCTTTATTTTGACATAAATAAGAGACACTTACAGTTGTGCAAAAGGAAGATAAAGTCTGTTTTGGGAGGATGCCAAAGCATTCAATCAATTTGATTCACTGAGGGGAAAATAGGCCAAAGCTAGTGTTACAGTATTTCAAAAAATGAAAAATAACATGTGTAAAGTACTTTCCACGTGCCAGGATTTCTATTAATGTTTCATGTGCTGTGTACTTTAATATTCACAAAAACTCTGTGAGAAAGATGTTTGTATCCCTATTGTACAGATGAGAAAAGTGAGGTTTTGAAAGGTCATTTACCCCAAGTCACATGTGTGGTAATGAGAGAGCACAGACTGGACTCCAGGCTTTCTGCTCCTCTGGTTCCATGCTCTTAGGAGCCACTGGCTCCATAAGACTGCTCCACTGGCTCCATTTGGCTTAGTCCCCAGATGCAGTCTGGTGTGACCCACAAGGACATGAGGCTGCCCTCCTGGACAGCCCTGAGACCCTTGTGCTCAGATTCCTCCAGCAACCTCCCTCTGATGTGCAAATATGAGTGTTTGGGGGCAGTGACTGAAGTGTTGGTGTGTAAATGAAGTATCTGGTAGATTGGTTCTAGCTTTCAAAAGCCCCTGTATTTTTGTTATCACACCAGAACATTTAATAGCTTCCTCACGTTTCAGAAAGAAAACCCAGGACTTTTTCTTCATGTGACGGACTTTACTACGGGCTCTATGTAAAGCTCATTTCAAGATGTGGCCTGCAGACAGGACAGACCAAAAGAATATCTCCAGTTCCTCTAATTTCTCTAGGAAGATAATGCCTGTAGCATGAAGAACTGGAAGAGAGAGAACGATACAACCTTTGTAAGCTGGCTGCTCCTTGTGTCCATGGCCCTCGGCAGGGCTGTTGCCAGCAGGGCTCTGCCAGTGCAGAGCTCCTAGAAATTTTGTTGTGCTTCATGTCGCCACATGTATTTTGATACCTTGGAGAAAGAGTTTTGAATATCTTGGACATGAAAAATTGGAGAAACTGATGGCCAAAGGGAAGAATAAGTTGGGATAGTCATTAATTCTTCAAAATGAAACGATTCACCCAGATGAACTTGAGATGCCCTAGCAGTTTTTTCCAAAGAGAACTTCTCCTTATGATATTTCTAGAAAAAAAAATTAAAATTATATATACATAATTTTATATAATATATAATATATAAATATATATAATACATTCATATATACAATTTATATATTTACATTTGTACATTTGTATGTTATACATGTGTGTACATTTACATATATAAGTGTACATACACCTCCATTCCCTTCCCTAGAAGTGTTTGGGGTTCTGATGGCCAGGGTTAGATCCTGGTGTCTCTTTTCTAGTTACAAAATAGAAATTTAGAACGATCAAACAACTAGTAAGTCTTCCCTCCTAGTTGCCCTAAGTGTTTTTATCTGTAAATTGGAAACAATTATATTTTGTTTTAGAATTAAATTAAAAAATCCATGTGAAAGGGTCCTTAGTGAATTGCCTTAGTGCTTAGCACATGGTGAAAAATAAATAAACGAAGTCATCATTAATGATATTATATTGTGACCATTAAAAAAACAGAGGTAAGATATCTTGATCTCTTTAGTAAATTAGATCCTGTCTCTAAACCTGGACACCCTGCTGTATCCTTTCCCTTTAAGATCTATGCTCTGGAACTTGGAGGCCCAAGGCTGTGTTCCACCGTGATTCTTCTGGTAGCTAACATGCTTTGGCTGGGGCCCAAAGCACACAAGTTAGCTGAATTTTATATGACAAGTCTGGAACATCCTTTTGGTATTCATATATGGATGTTCTTAGGCTAGTTTCAAAGTCTTATTTTGACTTTACTTTTCTCTTTTTAAGTAACTCTGTTCACTATTATAGAACAGATGGGAAAATTTAAGCTATCATCAGTGCTAAATAGCCTATCTTTTTATGCATGATATGACTGTCCTTGGGGAACTGAACTGACCTCAAACTTTGGGTTTACATTTGTTTTTCCCACACTGTGTCAACTTAATCATGAAAAAAATCCCCACAAAACCTTCCTTATCACAGGGAAGTGGCAGATGCTAATTGTAAAGGTTTATCTTCTTTTAATCATAGTCTACGAGAGTAGTTTTGGTATTTTATCACAGCTCTAATATTACACGAAATGGAAAATTCATGCATGCAAATATTGTTTATGAATATGGGGTAGCTCTAGATGCATTTTTTATAAACATAGAACATTTAGCTTTGCAGCTGATAGCATAGAAAATAACACATTTAGCTTTGCACCATAGGAGACATCCATTTTACTCTATTGTTACAATGATTTCAATAGCTCCATGCACTTTCCAGGCACCTGGATCTTCATAAGTGGTTCAAACCTCACTGACAGCATTTTGTTCATATGACTTTCAGAAGTTAGAGATCCTTTGAGCTAGCTGGGTTTCTAAAAGCATATGAGAAATAAATGCAAGTAAAGTCTTAGCAAGCAAATTTGTTACTGCTTTATTTCTATTCCTATTCTTTTAACAGGAGAGTCACATCTCAGAAGCTTGTGATAGCTGCCATGAAATTCAAGACTGCCCTTTGGAACACATCACTGGCTCACTTTCTGTTGGTTCCAAGTCCCCTTCCTGATTTTTGGTGGGATAAATGTAGGACTTAATGTGTGAATTGATTCATCCAAATCAGTTTTTCATATTTTTATAAGTAGTTCATAATTATATGTAACACTTATGTTTTCTAAGTAGCTCTTTAGAAATCTTCTATCTGCTTTTAATCTTACCCAGACACTCTATTGTTTGAGAGGAATTGGATGGAAAAGATGACTTGGCTTTTAGTACAGAAGCCACTAGAGAGCCTTTGGAACGTTCAGTTAGGCACTTGTATATTTTGACACTTCCTCAGTAGGCGAATTTACATGGAAGGGAGCCGTGTCTAATAGGACTGCCTGATTCTATTTATTTTTTGATACCATCCCACAGGGTTGTTTTTGGCATGTAGTAATTGAAGTCACCAGTCTCCAAAAATCCAGTGATCCTGTGCAGATCACTTCAAGTTTGCCTGAACACCTAAACACTGACATTTTCTATGCACTAATTTGGATTTTTGTCTTAGAGAATAACTAGAAAGTTAAAGAGAGCTGCCTCTCTTCTAATTAGTAATTTAAATGCTTCTAGGTTTTGTTTACTTTTATTAACTTTTGTTAAATTTATTCTTAAATTTGAATGTTAATTCGAATGTCTTTGGTTTTATTACTATTTATGCAATTTTCACTCCTCTGCCAAAAGATGAGTTTTGCACCTTTTAACTTAGGTCTTCATTTTAATGTGTGCATATGTGAGTGTGTTTTGTGCAGCCAAATGACAGCAATTTTATGCTTGTATTTGGCTGAGAACTAGAAATAGACACTGTCAGGATTCTAGATTCCTTTTTCTGGGCCTCCTAGGTGCACTCCCTTTAAAACAATTCTCAGGAAGGTTTTGATCTTATAATTTTATTGATAAAATATATAATCGCCACCCCAATATATGTTTACCCACTTATCTTTCAGTTTCCAAGCTGACTTAGAGCCACTATAATTTCCTTCCCAGGGCCTGCAAGGCGGCTCCCTGCTTCTGCCCTGACCTCCTTGTTGAGTAAGTGAATTCATACATCTGCCACTGTAGTATTAGACCTTTTGAATGACAAATCACAGACAAAGGTTAAAAAAGATGAAGTAACCACAAAAACCACAACAAGATACTACCTTGTGCCTGTTAGGGTGGCTGCTACCAAAAGAAAAAGAAGAAAGAAAGGAAGAAAAAAAAGGGAAAGAACAAGAGTTGGGAGGATATGGAGATATTGGAACTTTTGTGTACTGTTGGTGGGAATGTAAAGTGGTGCAGCTGTTGTGGGGAACAGTATGACAGTTCCTGAAAAAATTAAAAATAACATTAATATATGATCCAGCTATCCACTTCTGGGCATATATTCAAAATAACTGAAAGCAGAGACTCAGATATTTGTGCACCAATGTTCATAACAGCATCATTAACAATTGCCAAGCAGTGGAAGCAATGGATGAGCACATAAACAAATGTGGTAGATACATACAATGGAATATTACTCAGCCCTATATAAGGAGATAAATTCTGACACATGCTACAGCCTGGATGAACCTGGAGGATAATATGTTAAGTGAAATAATCCAGACACAAAAAGACAAATAGCATATGATTCCACTGATATGAGGTGACTAGGAATAGCCAAATTAATAGAAACAAAAAGTAAAAGGTGGCTGTCAGGAGCTAGGGGGAAGGGGAGAATGGGAATTGTTTAATATCTATAGAGTTTCACTTTTTTAGGATGAAAAAGTTCTGGAGATGGATGCATTTTGATACCTTGGAGAAAGAGTTTTGAATATCTTGGACATGAAAAATTGGAGAAACTGATGGCCAAAGGGAAGAGTAAGTTGGGATAGTCATTAATTCTTCAAAATGAAACAATTTACCCAGATGAACTTGAGATGCCCTAGCAGTTTTTTCCAAAGAGAACTTCTCCTTATGATATTTCTAGAAAAAATATATATACATAATTTTATATAATATATAATATATAAATATATATAATAAATACATTCATATATACAATTTATATATTTACATTTGTACATTTGTGTGAATATATGTAAGACTATTGACCTATATACTTAAAAATAGTTAAGATGATGAAGTTCATGCTCTGTGCATTTTACCATGATTTTTTAATAAGATGACTTTAAAGATAAAGGTGAGTTCTTAGTATTTTTTTACTGCCTCTAGTGAATCATTTTTACTTACCTCATTCTGGAGACCATTGGTTTTAAAGTGTGTCAACAGGCTTATGGTGATGGACACAGATCCGCGCCCAGCTGTCCCTCAGGGAAGGACGCACTGCCCGACCACAGGGAGTGTGCTCAGCAGACGGTCCCATGCTAGCCATCCTGGGACCCACCTGGCTGCAGAGGTGTGGTCTTTCCTGGGGCAGCCTGCACTGGTCACCAAGTGTGATAGGGACGCAAGCCTGGCCCTTCAGCCTAGTGTGTGACACTCTGATGGTCTGCCCTCATGCCCAACTTGCCCACGGAGGTAGTGAGACTTTTTGGCGCCTGCGTTATGCTTCTCCCTTCTCTGCCAAATCTACTGCCACTTCCTTCCTTTTGCAGGAGGGGAGTCCTAATAAAATCTTGCACCCGAAATTCTCAACATCTGTTTCTGAAAAACTGAACTTGTAACACAGATCAAGCTACTGTCAAGACTAATGTGACCGGATTCTTTAATTTCTAAACAAGAGTGAACTAAATTTTAAGTTACTTAGTGAAATGATGAAGGCCACTACATTTGAAAAACAAAATATGTTAGAGTTCTGAATAGGTAAGTTAAGGTCTTTTTTGATTAAGAAACACACACATGAACCAAACTAGCATTAAAATTATGCCACAATATGAATAGAAATTTTGTTTCATAAAAGTTGCAGTGTTTGCAATTCAGATAAATCTATTTTATATAAAGCAGGTATCATCAGACTCTAAGATCTGTTTGCTTTCTCAGGAGTACCCTCCCACATTGTAAATGCAGACAATGAGCCTGATTTCATACATTTCCTAAGACAACATGTGGGTTAATCCATCATCAGACCAGTTCATAGTTATGGCTGAAAGGCCAAAGTGGGAACCACCTGGTAACAGAAGCGTTACCTTTTAAATGTAATTATGCCTTTAAAGTAATTATACTCAGACCTCTTCTTCTGTCTGCCTCTGTGAAAGCCCTGGGATCTTAGAACTTCTGTGAGAAATTCCACATATCTGAGGAATCATTCCAAATAGTATAGCCTCTGCTAACATGTTTGTGCTCATATATTTTAAGGCCATGTTTACACTCAAAAGAGATTTAAAGAAATTACAATACATCTGAATTCCTACCTTATTTTGATTTTATTTATCTGGAGAGTATAGGACTTTCCACACATAGAACGTTCTTAAAAGCAAATATATTTAAAACCTCTAAAGCAGTCAGAAGTCAATTGTTTGTGATCATAGAAGAAGAGATGTAAAAATGTGAAGTAATCTGTAACAAAAAATCATGTTTCCATTTGGCTATTAAATGAGAAAAAAATAAATCTCCCAGGTTTTTCTAAACTGTGAAAATGATAGCTAATATTTATTGAACACATGCAATGTGCCACGTGCAGCTTACTGGGATTATCTCAGTATTTACTCAAAACCACCTGCAAAGAAGGAATTACTATAAAACCTGTTTTATAATAGGGAAATACACAGTTTAGAGGATTTAAACAACTTGCCAAACATTATATGGGGGGGAAGTAGAAGAAAAAGTAGTGAATCCAAGTGGCTGGCTCTAGAACTGCAGCTCATAACCCTGCCTGCTCCATGTGAATATATCCAGCCAGCTGGCAATTAACTGTTTAATCAATGGTTTGCATGATACAAACTGGTGGTTTGATTAAATGTTCTGAATTATGTAACTATTATTTTGGACTGACAGACTTCAGGTAGAAATAACTTCAATCAACTTTAAGATTTTTTTAATCTTAATCATTAAAAATACATGTATTTTCAGCCTTACTTGAAAAGAATATCCAGATAAGCTACAGTGAATAAATAGTTTGTTGGGTGACTCAATTGTTCTCACCAAAAGAAGAGAATGGCAGGGCATCAAATGATCTGCTATTCTAATCTCATTGAGTAGGGAGATACTGGTTCTAATTTCTTGACCTTCGAAATTTACTCAAATCAGTCTCATAGCCAGAAACGTTATCATGGAGCACAGAAATGGCAAATATACACTGTCTTGCCCATCCTCTATGCTGTACCTGAGGCAGACAGTACTAACAGATCACAGAACCCGTGGAGCCCAGATGTGAGCTGGAATCCATTTCAGCAGAGTCCTCAGGCAACCATTACCAAATGACTAGAGCAAAACTTTAAGTGAGAGCAAACGTTTTTAAGTTCCCTTGCATGTGGGAGGCTGGAGGAAGGGAATTCAAAGTGCAGCTTTAAGTCCATGGAACATTTGTAATCAGTGAATTTTTACAATGCCCCTGAATAGTCCCAGTTCCTTCTAAAATTCTAATCAGGGCTGTGGCATTAAGGGAGGTTTAAGACAAGAGCTATTATTCTCACTCATTCTCCTGGGTCCTTATTAGGTAACTGGACTGTTAAAAAGATGATACAACCTCACTTAGATTGATAAGAGCCTAATATATTGATCTTCTGGCTGATAACTTTGTAATATTAAAGGACTTTTTCCCTTTCCATTCAGATTTTAAAAACATATATGTGTCAGACATGTGTTATGTGATTTCAGAACCACTGGCTCTTACAAACATTAACTGCAATGTTGGTTACTTCACAGAGCTCAACAGGCTATTGGGGATGGTTATTTTGGGACAAACCTTTTAGCAAACCTCAGATAACTCATCTGAGGTCCCTTTGCTTATGAGTAAGAATGAACTGCGGCTTACAACTAAATAGAAATAAATGTTCTCAGCAGGGAAGAGTCATTACCAATTTAATGAACCAGAGTTCTGTTTATAGCTCTGTGAAGATCATAATGTGTAAATTTAAATAAAACACCATGGGTATGGTTTTAAGTGTTGATATGTGAAATATTGCTCTTCCTAACTTTAAAATGTGCAAAAGTTGAATGTGTCTCTCAAGGTCACTGACAGGCAATACACAATGAGAAAACTCAAGAGAAGTGCAAACAGAACTGTAAACAACACATTGCAGGATCTGGGGTCCACATTGGTCAGTTGTGTTCTGTCTGTTCCAGGGTGATAGCTTTAGGTAGCAAAGTACATTGAAACAGACATTTATATACACTTGAATATGACCCATCCTTTCTTTATATTGTAAACCAAAGCCATGAAAACGTCCTTTGAGATTTACTGAAAGGTCTTGTAGAGTTCTTTCTGTAGGACTCTGATTGGCTCCATCTCTGTACTGGGTTAAAAAAAGATGCCCCTTAGTGAAAGAGTAGCAGGTAAATTAATAAACAATTGTTAAATGTTGGTAAAGTTTTTAAGGCATTCTCTCCAGATATTGATAAAGTGAACGAATCTAATGAGCTAGTGATTTCCAAAACTTTGTTAAAAATAAAGGAGGATCTTATTGAGTTATCAGCTGACAGATCAAAAGAGATGTATAAAAATGTTTATGGCAGCCTTATTCATAGTAGTCCAGATGGTAATCACAGCCCAAACTCTATCAACAGTAGAATGGCTGAATAAATTGTCACAGAGTCATACGACGGAATCCTATTTAACAGTGAAAAAGAACAAACTCTCATAACATACAACAACATGGATGACACTCAAGAGACCTTCAGCGTGCACTTTCTCTATGATTCCATTTTTATGAAGTTAATCAACAGGCAAGACTGATCTATGGAGTTAGCAATTAAAATAATGCTACCTTTGTATGCGTTATAGGCTAGGAGGGGGCATAAGACCTCCGAAGAGAGGGAAATGTTCTATATCTTGAACTGGATTACATAGATATATCTATATTTAAAATTTAATCAAGCTATACAGTTGAGATTTATAAACTTTATTGAAGTTATACAGGGTTTTGCTTATGCACAATGCTAAGTGCTGGTGATAAAATAATGAACAAAATCTCAAGAAGCTTATAGATAGGACAACCATATCCTAGTTAAGCCTTATTTTGCCATAATTATTAACAATGACTTGCATTCCTCCAAATGTCCTGGTTTTGGTGACAAATTACACTACTGCTCAATGTTTCAGTTACCTATCACTACATAATAAATCACCCCCCAAATACAGTGGCTCAAAAGAACAATAATTTTAACATAGTTTTAACATATTGTTAAACATTAAACATAGTTTAACAATAATTTTTCTATGATATTGTGGGTCAGGAATTCATGTAGGGTTCACCTGGGCAATTCTATCTCTACTGGTCTTCGATTCAGCCACTTGGTGGTACTCAACCAGCCAGAAGAGCTATCTTGTCTGGAGAGCTAAAGATGGCTCTACTCGCAGACTCTGGCACATTGGTGGTGATTACTGGAAGACCAAGGCCAGCTGGTTTTGTTTCCTGGAGGGCCTCCACATGGCTTCTCCAGATGGTGGTCTCAGGGTAGTCAGATCCTAACATGGTGGCTGGCCACGTGGAAACCACATATGGACTTTCATGGCCTAGCCTTAGAAATCACAGTGTCTCTTCTGACTCACTCTGCTAGTGTTCAAGAGGAAGGAACATGGACCCCATCTCTAGGGGAAGGAGTGTCAAAGAATTTACAGCCAGTGTTCAGACATCTCAGTGCCCTACTTATAGATAAGATGCAAAGGGACTTTGCCAATTCTGCATTCTGTGACTTTTGCATCCTTCCTTTTTTTTTTTTTGGCATTGAAGAAAACATTTATTAAGATTTGAAGAACATTTATAAAGCATTTTTTTTCTTTTTTCTTGTGATATCATTAATGTACAATTACTTGAACAACATTACGTTTACTAGACTCCCCCTATTAGCAAATCCCCACCACATACCCCATTACAGTTACTGTCCATCAGCATAGTAAGATGCTATAGAGTCACTACTTGTCTTCTCTGTATATACTGCCTTTCCCATGTCCCCAACCCCCTACATTATGTGTGCTAATCATAATGCCCCATTTTCCCCGCTATCCCTCCCTTCCCACCCATCCTCCCCAGTCCCTTTCTCATTGGTAACTGTTAGTCCATTCTTGGGTTCTGTGAGTCTGCTGCTGTTTTGTTCCTTCAGTTTTTGCTTTGTTGTTATACTCCACAGATGAGTGAAATCATTTGTCTTTCTCTGTCTGGCTTATTTCACTGAGCATAATACCCTCTAGCTCCATCCATGTTGATGCAAATGGTGGGATTTGTTTTCTTCTTATGGCTGAATAATATCCCATTGTATATATGTACCACATCTTCTTTATCCATTCATCTACTGATGGACACTTAGGTTGCTTCCATTTATTGGCTATTGTAAATAGTGCTGCGATAAACATAGGGGTGCATCTGTCTTTTTCAAACTGGGCTGCTGCATTCTTAGGGTAAATTCCTAAGAGTGGAATTCCTGGGTCAAATGGTATATCTATTTTGAGTTTTTTGAGGAACCTCAAAACTGCTTTCCACAATGGTTGAATTAGTTTACATTCCCACCAGCAGTGTTGGAGGGTTGCCCTTTCTCCACATCCTCGCCAACATTTGTTGTTGTTTGTCTTTTGGATGTTGGCCATCCTAACTGGTGTGAGGTGATACCTCATTGTGGTTTTAATTTGCATTTCCCTGATGATTAGCGATGTGGAGCATCTTTTCATGTGTCTGTTGGCCATCTGAATTTCTTCTTTGGAGAAGTGTCTGATCAGATCCTGTGCCCATTTTTTAATTGGATTATTTGCTTTCTGTTTGTTGAGGTGTGTGAGCTCTTTATATATTTTGGATGTCAGCCCTTTATCGGAGCTGTCATTTATGAATATATTCTCCCATACTGTAGGATGTCTTTTTGTTCTAATGATGGTATCCTTTGCTGTACAGAAGATTTTTAGTTTGATATAGTCCCACTTGTTCATTTTTGCTTTTGTTTTCCTAGCCTGGGGAGATATGTTCATGAAGAAGTTGCTCATGTTTATGTCCAAGAGATTTTTACCTGTATTTTTTTCTTAGAGTTTTATGGTTTCATGACTTACATTCAGGTCTTTGATCCATTTTGAGTTTACTTTTGTGAACGGGGTCATCCTTTACCCCACATATCTTTTGTGAACGGGGTCATTCCACATATCTTATGTGACTTCATTGCCTGGGCCCTCTTAGTCTCTTTTTGGTGTCATTAGATAATACTCTTAATTGATCTCCTCTTTCTAGTTTCTGTCTTTCATTTTATCCTACTGGTTGCTAACTAATGCCCTGGTCTGTGTCTGTCAAGCTTTTGCTAAAAAAAGAGATAACAAGCCCTTCTTTATTTACTAGCTAAAATCCAAACTCCCCTGGCTGCCTCTGTGTCCTCAATGGCCTTCCCCGTCCCTCCCCAACCCCCACTCAAATCCAATAATTCTGTAAGGTCCTCATGATTTGTTTCCTTCAGGATGCTCATCCATCCATTCATTTAACAAACATTTATTGCCTAGGTTTATTTGTCAGGCTCTGTTTTAGGCCCTGGGAACACAGGGGACACAAGCAGACAGAGTCCCCATCCTCAGACAGCTTACAAATCTCTATTTGGAAATACTCTTGTCTCTTGATGTCTCATGAAAATTCATCAGTCTTTCCTTATGTTACTTTTCAAGGTTGTTTAAATGGAGTAGCTAAAATACTAAGGTCCTAAAACTGTCTGACATTGAGAAAGTTTCTGACCTTCTTTGGGTCTGTTTTCTTTTCTGTAAAGTGGGTATAATAACAGTACCTATCACATAGTAGCCATTAAGTTCAAACATATTATTAAATATAAAACCCTTTGAATAGAGTTTGGTAAACCATAAACCCTGAAGAGGCTTCAGTATTATTATCATCATCACCACCATTGCTCTTAACTTGTGTATGTTTTCCCTTTCTCTCTTGCCACCTATGGGACTATAAAGTTACTTTTTTTTTTTGAGCTGGGTAATATGTCTTATATGTTTATAGTGTTTGGGAACTGTGAGCTTTTAAGTCAGACAGATGTTTGAATCCAGCTCTGTATCTCGTTAACTGTTAGACCTCAGGCAAGTTATCTTTCTGTACCTTATGTTTCTTTTCTTATTTATATTCTTAATAATCATACCTAATACTCAGAATTCTCATAGGGGTTTAATAAGGTAATATTTGTAAATTGTTTAGCTTAGTGCCTGATATGTAGATGTGCCTCCCAAATGATAATGGTAATGTTGAGTAGAATGATGATGATAAAGTTATAACTGACAATTCCTAGAACCTCACTACTTGCCACAGTGCATGATTTAGTAAGTATCCTTTTGGACATTTTAATGTTTTTATAAACATCATTTCATCTAATTAGGATTATACTATGTTTAATTAGTCTCCTTTTATCATTTACTATAAACAGTAGATGTCTTTAAATTTCAACCCATACACATTTGCCTCATCTTTACAAATGATTACATAGTGTTTTGTTATATATATGTACCATAATTTATTTAATCTATTCCTTATAAACGAGTATTTAAGTGTTTCCAATTTTTCCCATTATATACCACACTATAATCAAATGAATTACATAAACACATCTCCACCCTATCTTATATTTCTTTAGCATAACTGATTAGAAGTAAATTTGCTTGGATAAAGGATATACACTTGCAGGTTTTACGCACACTGATAGATTGCCCTGTTTGTTGGTTGTACCAGTCATTATTCCAACTAGTGGGAACCATCCCTGTTTTAGATATCTTTGCCAACACTAGACTTTGATCAAGACTTTACATCTTTCTCAAGATTTTTGTTTATTTTGTTATTTATCCTTTTAACCTATCAATACATCCCTAGTAACAGACTTTTTTTTTTTTTTTTTAAGTATGTGTTCTTATTTCCTCTAGACTACAGGCTTTTGGAAGGAAACAACCTTCATTTTGGAAGAGTCTGCATGTCAGAAGTCCATTTCATTGGAAACTAGAGCAAACACTTCTTTTTCCTCAGCAATTCTTTGTGCTCCAAAGATCCAGGCATTAAACAAAATCACCTGTTTATTTGCTAAAGAGTGGTTGGAAAAGGAGATGGTTTCAAGTAATTAGAAATTAAAATTTACATTGAGCATTTCCTTTTCTTTCAACTCCTTTTATCTCTGTTGACATATCCAAAGTACTGGCCCTAGAGTAGCTGAGCACTGCACCCGCAGCTGAAGAGGAGGACAGAGATGAGAGGAGGAGGGTCTGAGAGGTTGCCAGGCAAGTGCAGAGCTGACTTCCAGAGTGTTCTTTTCATTCCATCACACGGTCTCCCATCAACCAGACAGAGAAACCTCTGCCCAGTCAGTTTTTCAGAAAAGACTTGGGCCATGGGGGCCCCAAGAAGATCATCTGTGGCAAAAGTGAGAGAAGGCAGTTGGTGATTCCTTCTGGCAGGTTTGGAGGATTACATGAGAGAGGTACCGTGCATGCATAAATACTTCCTTCTGTGCTGCTGCTCAGGTGACAGTGGCCCAGGAAAATGATGTCAAGATATTAAAAGAATTAGACAATCTTCCATATGAAATAATAAAAAGTTAAAAAAAAAACACTGCATCCTAAAGCAATCATATGCCACTTTAAATGAATTCCCATCTCATTACCCTAAAGAATTCGTAGCTAATAATAACGGTGCTTAACATTTATATACAGTGAAGAGTTACAAACTAGAGGCCCCTGAGCTACATTCAGCCTTCAAATATGTTTTGTTTGGCTCATGCGGCATTGGACAGATAGTGTTTGTAAAAATTTTTGGTAATTACCCTGATTTGAAATCACAAACAGCCTGGCTATTCACCAAGCTACTTCTGCTGCTTCTTGGGCACACAGTTTGATTCATATCCTAGCCTTCATTGCAGTAGTGTCTGTCTGTGCAAAAGCGTTTTTTCCAGTAAAATGTGAATTGAAGTTAGGGGTACTTCCTCCAGGTCTGGCCCTTGAAAACCAGCCAAGAGTGACTTTCAGCTCTATGCTTTTCCCTTGGCTGTATGTAAATATCCTGGGCAACCTTTGAAAGATGATAGAAACTTAGTAGTCTGTTTCCTGAATGACAGCATGGAGCAGAGAATCCTTATCCACCCTTCCCCTTTCATGACCCTGCCCCAACTTGGACCAAAACTATGTGAGGAAAGAAATCCATCTCCAGAACTTTTTCATCCTAGAAAATTGAAGCTCTCTATATATTAAACAGTCCCATTCTCCCCTTCCCCCTAGCTCCTGACAGCCATCTTTTACTTTTTGTTTCTATGAATTTGACTATTCCTAGGCACCTCATATCAGTGGAATTATATGGTATTTGTCTTTTTGTGTCTGGATTATTTCACTTAACATAATGTCTTCCAGGTTCATCTGTGCTGTAACATGTGTCAGAATTTCCCTCCTTTCACAGGGCTGAGTAATGTATGTATCTACCACATTTGTTTATGTGCTCACCCATTGCTTCCACTGCTTGGCAATTGTTAATGATGCTGTTATGAACATTGGTGCACAAATATATATCTGAGTCCCTTCTTTCAATTCTTTTGAATATATGCCCGAAAGTGGATAACTGGATCATGTAGTAATGCTATATGAGAGGGAGGGACATATCTTATATAAATGGTCATTAAGAACTCATAGATAATTCTCCTGAAGTATAAATCATACAAAGTCATTTCTTAACTTAAAATATCAAAGTACTCTCAGGGGTTCCCCATGGCACTCAGAGTGAAATCTGGAGTCTTTACAGTGGCCTACCATGCCCTGCACAGCTGGTTCCCTCTCCCACTACTGCCAGGACCTCATCTTTTCCCACTCCCCCAAGTCACTTTGTTTAAGTCATGATGGTCTCCCAGCAGCTTCTGCTACATGCCTACATGCTCCAGCCCAGGGCCTTTGCATTTGTCCTGCCCACTGCCTGGAACCCTCTTAACCCGGGTGACCTCATGGCCACTTTCACCTTCTTTGGACTCTGCACGAATGTCATTTTAGGAGAGAAGACCTCACAGAAGCATGAAATGAGCTAGATCTCCCCAGAGCTCCCTCATCCATTTCTCTGACTCAGGGACCAACTACATACTTGGCGGGGCCCAGTGCAAAATGACAAGGTGGGATTCCTGGTTCACAAAACGGAAAAAAAGTTGAAGATACTAAAATAGGAAGTTTTTCATTTTTTTCCATGACTGCCCTGTCAACCTGTCATATTATTTGTTACTTAATGTGATGCCCTAAGACACAGGGATACCTGTGGACTAACAGCAGACCTTCAAGAACCCCTGGGGTTTCCTGTCCAGTGTGTGTTGCTGGTGGGCCTTTGTAGAAGGGGAAGATGTCTGGCTCAACTTTCCTGCCCTGACCTGGGCACAGCACATGAGTCTGGGACTCAGTGGGAGCAGGAATAATCTGTCAGCCAGTGAGCTCAGTACCATGACTCACAAGGCCCTTGAATCAGGGGTGAACGAGAGGCTCACCCCACTGAACCACCCACCCAGTGACCATGGTGCTGCAATCCCGGAATGGGACGGCCGTTGCCCTGCCCTGAGATGCCACAGGGCATGCCACAAGGGCATGTTACCCTTTCCATGCCCGTGTCCAGGTCCCCACTGGGGCCACAGGTGGAGGTGGTCATGGGGGTGGGGCACAGATGGGAAGGAGCCTGGAGCACCAGAAGGTGGACAGAGGCTGTGGAGAACTTGTCTTGGGCAGGATCAGGATGAAGCTTCAACCCCCTTTGCATGCTCCATTGTCCATCAGACTTCGACTATAAACCCAAATTCAGAGGTAAAATTATTAAGAATATCAAAACTGTGACCACAGGGCACTAAATACCAGCATGGGGCCTTCTGTGCATGGAGCCTTGTACAACTTGTGTGGGTCGCAGGCCCTGACACTGGCCCTGCCTGACTGCGTGATTCTGCCCAGCTCTGATACCACCATGTCATACATTTCTTTAATTGTTTGTTTATTATCTGTCTTCTTCCACTGGGAGAAAGCTCCACCATGGCAGGGCCTCTGTTCCTTTCTGTCTGGGTCTTCTTGTGCCTTAGATAAAGATGGTATAGTCTCCAACACCCTCAAGGGGGTGGATCTGCTAAATAGTGACTACCTAATGAAACGCCAAAAGGCTAACACATGAAATCTGAAAAACATTGCTTTAGATCCAATGAAAGGGCACATGTCTTTAATAAGTGAGTCTTGGGATATGGTTGGAATACCCACCATGAAGTAGGAAAATCAGTTCAGGGAGGACTTAGGTAATTTAGGAAGGATATGTCCACGCTACTCAGAAGCTTTTAAGCGAATAGGATGTTTAAGGGTCTTAAACACTAGACCTTCAAAATAGACTGCCAACAGTCTCGAAAGTTGTTGGGCCACTGACAGAGGCATAATCCCCGGGCGTGTGGCCAGGGCCGATTGAGCATGGCTTTCCTTTGTGCTCCTTTCCTTGTGCTTTACTTCAGAGTATGGCTGAGCACTGTGGGCCAGGTGCTCTGAGAATGTACAGCAGAAGTATTAAATGTGAATCCCGTCTATAAGTAACTTTCAATCAAAATCTCTAAGGAGATGAACTCATACAAAGATAATTTCTTACTGAAGCATCTGATTGTAGCTTTGTAGAGGAGCTGAAGCAGAGCCAGAGTTGGAAAACTAATGCTGTACCCCAGGAGGAAGTGAGCAAAGCCTTCAGTGACAGGGAGCAGAGTGGGCCCAGTGCAAACAGACGGGAGAAGCCTACCTCAGGCTCCCTTGCAGAAAGGCAGTCTTCCCTGCTGTATTATCTAACCTGTGGTTTGGTGAGTGTGTCTGAGACTACAGCAAGGAAAATATCTGAAACTCTATTAAACATGGAACATGAAATGAAATCAGTTCCTAATGTTGACTTGTAGTTGGTGTTTCACTTCCTAAAAGTCCCCAGACATTGTGGAAGAATTAAACTAATATATTAAGATGGAGCAAACAGAGATGAATTTTCCATCTTTCAATAATTTGCTTGAATATTAGAATAAATTTTAAGATGGAATAAAGAAGTCTTAGGCATCTTTCTTTTATAAAACCCTACCTGTTTCAGCCATAACATAAATACAGATTTTTATATCTATCTTAAAGTTTCTCAAGTCTCAATCTATATATTGAGAATGTATTGTGTGTCAGACAGTATACCAAGTTTACAAATAAAAAGGAGTGTCTGACACTGGGTAAAGCATGAAGACCAACTAGGAAGATTTTACAGGGAACAAAGAGGAATTTTTCCTCGTAACAGAACAGAGAAATGAAATGCATATTTTAGACAAAACAGTGCAAGGAAACAATCCAGAAACAGGAAGCAGCTATAGTAAACCAACATATGTAAAAAATTAATTTAACCATAAAATCAAATTTCCTACTTTAGTTTCATTGTAATCATGTGGTTACTCCAGGGAGCTCTAAGAATGCCTCTGGATCATCCCTCACAAAGTGCTCCATGTAAGTGGTGGAGCATAAAAACCAAGGGACACACTGATGAGCTAGAATGTGTGTTGGTTCTACAGACTCACCCCTTTGGTGACAGGAGGCCTTTGATTTGTGCTTTTAGGAGTTTATTAGAGTTCTTCAGAAAAACAGAAGCAACAGGAAGTGGTGTGTGTGTGTGTGTGTGTGTGTGTGTGTGTGTGTGTGTGTGTGTGTGAGAAAGAGAGAGAGAGAGAGAGAGTTATTTTAAAGAATTGGTTCATGTGTTACGGAGGCTGGCAAGCCCAAATCTGCAGGGCAGGTTGGCAGACTGGAGACCCAGGGGCCTCACCCAATCAGTTGAAGGCTTTAAGAGGAAAAGGTCGGTGGTGGAATTCCCTCTTCTTCAGGAGACACCAGGCTTTCTCTTTTCAGACCTTCAACTGATTGGATGAGGCCCATCTGCAATATGGAGGGTAATCTTCTTTATTCATTGTCTACTAATCTAAATGTTAATCGCATCTAATGCTTTCACAGCAACACCATGGCCTAGACAAGTTGACACATGAAAATCAACCATCACAAGGGGTGTAATTTTTCTTCAGGTGGGACTGTTACTGGGTGAAAGGGGAAAGGGGCTGGCACCTTCAGAGTTAGCCTTTGTAGGAACACAGCACCCTGCTGCAGGAGAGAGTCAGTGGCTTGGAGGAGGATTCGGGCAGAGGGAATGCCAGGCAACCCTGTCTTGGTCTCTCTCCTCGGTGGGTACTGTTTGAGGAGCAGAGAGAATAAAGCTGGCCCAGAACAACAGGGCACGGAAAGGCTAGAAGTGGAGGGCAGAGCAGGCTGTGAGGAGGAGCATATTTCATTAAGCTTTCAACCCCTCAGAAGTAACAGAAAGAGAGGCCTTAGTGTTGTCTCAACACCTGGGAAGTCCTCTCCACACACTTCCTGCACTTCTGAATGTCTTAGGCCGTGAGACTCCTTCCTGGGAGGTGGGCCACCAGTCAGGACCATGGAATCAAAGGGTTCTATAGCTGAAGGGACTTCTGGGCCAACGGAGCGGCCCTGCCTGAGGGAGAGAGAGTGAGCTGCACAGTCCTGGCTGGCCCACCACCGTGCTGGCTTGGTGTCTTGGCCTCCTCATTACATTCCAGGGCTCCTTCTAGCCTGTTGGGTGACTTTTTACCCACACAGAGCTATAGAAGCAGGTCTGTTCTGAGTGAGGAGACTGGACCTTGTTCCTACCTCTATCCAACACCATAAATTAGGATATTATAATTTGAGGATCTCTTGGTACTTCTTTTCAGGGCTACTGAATTTGCCTTTAATCCTGAGGACAGGATTATTACTCTGTAAATTTAAACCAAATCATCCATTTGCATGAATTTCTAAACTTGATAATGGCTAGTCCCAATCAAAGACATTAATAATGAATATTAAATAAGTAAATAAATAAATAAATTTTACATAAATGCTTGTCTCTTTAGGTTACTACAGGTGTATATCTCAGAGATATTGATGGCTTGGTTCCAGATGACTGCAATAAAGCAAATATTGCAATAAAGTGAGTGAAGTGAATTTTTTGGTTTCCCAGTGCATGTAGAAGTTGTGTTTACACTCTACTGTAGACTATTAAGTGTGCAATAGTATTATATCTAAAAAAAAGTACACATATTATTTAAAAAATACTTCATTGCTAAAAAATGCTAACCATCATCTGAGCTTTCAGTTAGTCATAATCATTGATCACAGATCATAAATACAGTAATATTGAAAACCTTTGAAATGCTACAAGAGGTATCAAAATGTGGCAGACATGCAGTGAACAAATGCTTTTGGAGAAAAGGTGCTGATAGACTTTATCAATCCACAGTTGCCACAAACCTTCACTTTGTAAAAAAAAGCAGTATCTGGGAAGCACAATAAAACGAGGTAAACCTGCATTGCCAAAAAGCTATAACCTTTGTGTCTATTAATGTCTGTTATCTTGTTAATGCATCTCAAAATAGGTATTATGTGAAGGAATCCCCTAGAGAAATAACAAGGTATCTGTGTATATGTCTTTTTATCAATAAAGAGACCTTTTTGAGCAACCATGGCCACTCCCCTCAGATTTTCCTTGGCGGCGATGGCATCACCTGTCACCAGCAGGGGGAGGGGAATGCACAGCTCTGTGCAGGAAGGACAGGGTTTCTTCCAGATTGGGGCTCTGCTGAAAGGAGGAAGTAGGTGGCCAACAATGCCTATTATACCTTTGATTGGACAGATAACAGAGAAACACAGAGTTAGGATGGGAGTGCTGGGAAGTTATTACAAGGAATTTTTTTTTCACAGCTCTGTAGAGAGTGAATGATAAAATCAGAATTAAGTATAATGCTCCAGGGCAAAGTTGAGGTCACTGGACATCCAGGAAGAGAAGACGGGTCATTTGAAGTGGACATCCAGGGACCTCAGCACTGCACTAAATCAGCCCTGCTGAGAGCTATATGGCCAGGGCCAGGCACAATTTATGGGGAGTCAAAAAGAGGATCAGTGATTTTCCTTAATCTTCATGCTGTGCAGTTACAGGGAAGGAGTTGTTTTAAAACACGCGTGCATGCAATGAATTATTAGAATTTTTGGTAAATTGTGTTCTCACCATCAGGGAAAATAAACTGAATTGTGAGATATCCCTATCCTTTCAGAACCTGAAACTTTCCCTGATAAGGCCAAGGCCCCAACACAACACCAAGCTAAATAAACTGCCAACGGTGAGCCTGTGAATGAGTGATTCTCTAATCCCATGAAGGCAAATAGAGAAGCTGGTGAAAGATCAGCTGTAAAAAGTAAATTCAACCACCGAGACAGTCAAGCCAGTCCTTCCAGAAGAAGGAGAATTCCCACCTGCTTCCTCCTTCCCACAGGGTGTCTCCAAAGGGCAGCATTGTGCAGGCCACCAGAATTTAGCTGTTTTCTCACATTTGGACTCTGCACTCCAGGAAAATCCCCCACACCTTATCGGTTTGGTGAGGCCAGGCATGGGGTTTATATTTTAGAACGGAGCTATCATCCTAAGAATCATGCAGTCATGGGGATTTGCCATGAATGGCCTCCTAAGAGGTGACCTGTATTTAGTATCTATCTGAATTCTTTTAGGTCCACACTGATGTTTTTGGTCCTGATGTATACCGTCTTTATTTTCATGATTTTTATGGTCTTGAAATCTCCTTAGACCTTTGATTTATTGATCCCTCATAAATGACAAAAAATAGTTTGAACCTAGAATATGTATAAAAACATGGATATTCATTATGCCATGAAAGACTGAAAACATACCTCACTGCTGGAGAAACACCTCTGAGAATAGAAGGAAACATCAGAGAAGTAGCCTTTCAGGGATGGTTGCCTCTGGCTGGTAGTAATGCTAGTTACATCTCAGGCTATATTTATAGACAAAGGTCTCAATATACCACCCGGGGAATGGATGCAGGTTAGAAAAGGAAAGCATGGAAGTAGAAATCAATTAAAATGTTGAATATTAAAGGAATAAAAGAAAGAATAGGAATCATCAGAGGGTCTGGATGAAGGATGGTCCTCAGACATAGCAGAGATAAGGAGAGAATAGGGCTTTGGAAAACAAATACTTAGAAAATTCTAGGAGGACTGGCAGGCAACTGTACTGAATGCCACAGAGCAGAGAGGAAGATGAAGATTGGCATTCACTTAGGTGTTGTTTTACGGGAGCATATTCTTTGTGGGCACGGTGTAGGTGCTAGGAAAACAAAGAAAATACAAGAAATAATTTACCTTCATATAACTTACATTTTATGGTGTAGAAGAGGGATGTGTAAATAGTTTAAATGCAATGAAGCAAATGTCACATGAAAGCCATGTTGCGTGGTAGCAGAGAAGAAGAGGTCAGGGAAGGCGGGAATTATGAATGGTTTCTTGGATAAGGTACTATTGAGCTAAGTCTTGATTAGGAAATTCCATGCAAAAAGGGGGGTATAGTTGTTACAGACTGGTGAGGAACATGGGAAAGGGTAAGGAAGCGCTGCTTGGGGAAGGACAGTCAAGTATAGCCCCAGGATATGTGGTGCCTGTGGCTGAAAAAGCCAGCAGAACACAGATCGCAAAGAGTCAAGCATATACACTGTGTGGGAGAGTCTGAATATCATCTTCAGGGATTAAGACGCCACTGAAAGGATTCGAGGCAGAAATTGGAATGGTTAGCTTCCTATTTTAAAAAGATCTCTTAAAAGATATAAAAGGATGGATCAGAAGGAAAGGGTAGCTAGCATGAAGAGGATTTGCCTCCTGCAAAGGTCTCCAGAGGAAAGAGTGAGAACTGGAACAAAGGCAATGACGGAGGGATGGAGAGAAGGCCAGATCAAGACAGCCTTTGGAAGGGAATGACAGGTTTCAGTGGCCGGCTCGTTAGAGAAAGAGGAAGAGATAGGGCCATTCAGAGGGACTTGCATGTTTTGGTTTGGGATCAGTGAGAAGAGAGAGAAGGATTTTGGCAAAGTCGTTAATTGAGTTGAGGGCTATGAGAAAGCCAGTAGATTTAGGAAGGATGGACATAGTGAATTCACTGTTGTTCATGTAAGAAAACTATTACAACTGGTATCACTGATTTTGAAGTCCACTGGTGATGAGAGACAAAGATGGAGAGATAGAAAGAGTCTGTGAAAAGCAGAGAGGCACTGAGAGAAGAGAGAAAGAGTGAATGAACAGGAAACTCTGGGAGGGAAAGGATTTTTCTAGTTACTGCATATTCCTGGCATGTAAGATAATGTCTTCCTTATTATATATGTCCTGTGAATCTTGAATAGAATTGAGAAAGAAGAAGGGTCAAAACACAATTAGAAACTGGGTTCAACTCTACCAGAAATACTTGCCCCAAATTCATACAACTTGGAAAAAATCCAGAGTTACTGTGGTATAATCTTTGAAGAGTTACTCTAAGGAAATAAGATCACATAAATGGAATTTAGAGATTTAAAAGGATGAACACCTGGCCATTATTTTAGCCCAGGGCTAGTATTAAAAAACACAAGGAATAATTTTGTTGCTGTTGTTTAATAAGTGAAGGGTTGATAGATTCATTGTCTGACAGCCCATGACAAAAGCCACTTGTGAATGACTTTGTATTTGAATAGATGGATGCTCAGAAGTTGACTTCCATTTTAATATAGAAATAATTCAATTCTCCAGACTCAATCATACTTGTAATTGTTCCTGGAATAAAAAAATCCTTTTTGGGATTCTAGAATAAAAAAAGCCCTCTATGAGGAGCAGATGTTTCAACAAAAGATTTCATACCCTTACAAAAACTCCTCTTATCCTTCATAGCAGGGGTTTTCTCTAAGGGGGTGTAGTGTGAATGCAGAACGATTTGAAAATCAGGCCAAAAACCCAGAAGTACCCATATCACCTGAGTTCTACTGACATAATATAAAGCCTCATCTGCCTAAGTGGAGTGAACAGTCTTTTTGTTGGTGGATATTTCCTTAGCGTTCCCTGGGATTATTTTGCTTCCATTAATCTCACAAGACAGTATCCCAGACAAAAGTGACTATTTAATTTTTACAAGAAGATTAATTAATTTAGTGAGTATTTTTATTATGTTGGGTTAAGTGAAGAATTTCTAGATCTTTGAAATTGGTGCACAGTTTTGTAGGTAGTGGAGACAGGCGTGAGAGGGCAGGACAAAGGTAATCTGGGTTCTGATAGCAAAGGACAAGAGGAGGCAGGAATTGGGAGCATTTCCTCTGTCACTGGCGCTTTTCTGTGTGTCTCTTGGGCAAGAGACACCTACTGAATGGACAGGATAACAGTGTATTTAAAGGAAGGCCTGTTCTGTTTCCTTTGTGTGTCTCTAGTTAGGATGTAAACCCAGTGGGGGCAGGAATTTTGCTTTCAGTTTGAACCCTGAGCGGCCCGTACGGCAGGAACAGATTGCTCATGGGAGGGCAAATCTCTGGAAGGGGAAGTGGCTTGCAGCTTTATTCTGTCTCAGCCTGGCTCTTGGTAAAGCACTGTGCTACCTCTGGGATGGCCGAGTGGACGTGACCATGAAGCGTTCATTCTGTGCTGGGGACTTGTAGATTCGTCTAGGGAGAAACTCCCAGTGGGGAACAGGAACAAGAAAATACGCTTAATTTTCTATTCTCAAACTCCTGCCCAATTCAGCTATACTATAACAAATTAAGAAAAAAAAATTGAAGCAGTTCTTCAAATTCCAAAGTCCGTCTTCCTGTGCTTGTCCTTACCAAAGAAGCTAATCAGGTTGGTGGAAGTACCAGGCTGAGTCAAATAACTAATCGGCACAGCTGAGTCGCTTTGTATTGGTTCAGGCATTTCTTTGATTTTGGACATACGGAAGGGCACGGGGTGCTTAGACAGATACTTCTGGGTGATAAGAACCTCACAACTAAGCCCATGAGTGACTGTGAACGGATCTTTCCCTTAGGGAGCTGCTCTTCCTCAGAATGACACTTGGATGTGACTGTTTCCTGGTGCCATTCGCTGTCACCTTGGCAGCACCTCGTAGTAACCGGCCACTAGCGATCTACCTGGGCCAACAGAAATCCCATCTGGCACCACCTGGTCTTTCTTTTGGTGGCTTAGCCTGGCTGTGGCAGTTCTCGTTTTTGTTGTTGAGTAATTCAAAATAACCACTTCATGGTCACTTTTGCTGGAAGCCTTCGAGAAAAGATGCCAACACACTCCTCTTCCTTTTCACTGGTCCCCTTACCAAGCCCTTCTCATTCCTGAGCCAGACACGTCACGGACCATTCCATTTCCCCTTCCTGCCATTTCAAATCATTCACCTTTTGTATGCATGACGGTTGAAAAATGGTTGAAGCAACAGATTTCTTGTTATTGGTAGTCTTTCTGGATTACCGTTTGCTCCTCTGACTCCCGGGGCCCTGCTCCTTGGCCAGTCAGGGGATATGTTGGCCTTCCACTGCCCTGGCACATTTTAGGAGATATGTCCTTCATGTGAACAAGTATAGCTGAGTGGCGTTTGAGCTCTCATCATTAGAACACAGAACTGCCTCCTGCTGGAATTTTCCTTATTCCACCTCTAATTCCCAGCCACACATTTTAGGCAGCTCTGAGACAGTGGTGACCCCGAGAGAACTGGAATCTTGTGCACTGTGCAGAGCCATGTAGACTTACCCCTTCGGCATTAGAAACCTGTCATTTCCCCTTGTCTATGAAAGAAAAGGACAGAGAAGCTGAGTGTTCTTTATTCCTGAAATGACATGCTCAGGCTCCCCAACAAGTGTAACCCGCATGTTTTCCTTCGTGATGGCAGGATTGTGACCTTGTAGGCAGCTTCTTCCCACTTCCCATCATCTGCCTCCATGGCCTCTGTGATGGGAATCGCTCCCAACACACAGAGTTCACATCTGGCCTAGCAAACTTACTACTCATAAAGAAACCAGGTCTCCCCTTGCTCTCATTTCTTTCTTCCTTGCAAAGCTAAAATGGTGAGTATATTGTGATCAATATGTCACCTTAACTAAGTCAGAGGATAAAATAAAAGGTGAGTTATTACTTACTTCTGAACCACATAATATTTGTTGATCAGAGATTGCAAAAACAATATTTTCCAGAATATGGGATGGTGTCCTTCTGACGTGAAAACTCAGCATGGATGAAGGTAACCATTGCAAAGACAAGTCCCCAAAGCAGGGCTTCCATGCCTTTCAAACCACTCCTCCAGCAGCTGTTTTTTCTGGGTAGCATCTAATTTTTTTTACTTTACCTCTTCAATGAGATCAGCACTGGCTAATTGCATAGCTAGTCCTTTATGAGCTTCTATCTTAGCTGTATGGCACAGTGGACTGAGAAAGTCTGACTTGAATGCAAAGCCAGTGGGAGCAAATCTTCAGGCATTTCCTTTCCATGATTTGTAAAATAGTGTCTACCTGTCAAAAGACTGAGAATAAGCCTGTTCTGTTTGCAATAGGATGATGTTGGAGTTCACAGAATATCAGGAGAGTAGCCAGGAGGAGTTCACATGATTCTCTTAAATTTTTGTTTCATCATTCCCTCTACCCTCCCTATTTTTTGGTTTATCTTTGAGACTAGGGTTCAAGCAAAAGTCAAACAGCAGAACGAAAGGGATGTCCAACAAACTCTGGGGACTTTAAACCAGAACCTTGAAAAATCCTTCAAAAGTAGAAGCAAAATCAGGTCCCACAAAGAAGAAAGACACCTGAAAATGAGCTGCCTGCTTGTAGGCGTTGCTGAGATGGTCCTGTGCCTTTAGCCGACTTTGTGGTCAGGCACTGTGGTGGGTGCGTGGTGTCCGTAGCATCCCACGGTCGCCAGGTCCTGTCTCAGCAATGTGCACATATGGATATTTAGATTGATGCCCATTGTCATGTCGGACTTTTGTGTCTGGTAGTGAAATGAAGTCCTATATGGGAATACTCTGGAGAAGTCCCAGTTACGGAAATAGAAAGTTTCAATATAACCAAAAGCAGATAAGAATGGAATTCCCAGTATCTGTTGGTTGGTATTCCAGGAATTTCATGCTGTTCCCTAACAGACTGGGTGGCACACCTGATTCCTGCTACATTGCCCATTCTGTAGAGAATACTCTGCTTGTTCCGACTGGCTTGCCAGGCCAGGTGGAGCCTGATCATAGCCTTCTGTTCTTGATAGGCACGCCAAGAATCCACCTGATTTGTGACAACTGAACCCTGTCTAAAGGGGGAGATGCTTTTTGATAAAATAGTCAACAAAATGGGCCAGGAACTCCTGAGTAGCCAAGGAATTTACCTCCTCCCCACCCTTCAAGAGTCTTTCTGATAGTTTGGGACTCAAGATCTTCATGCGTAGTGTGGGGACCTTTAAGAAGCAATATGTATACGCAGACAGAGAGGGCCAGATGCAGAGTAGTAGTGGTGGCCACTTTGATTTTCCATTTCTAGAATCTCAGATTTTTTTGGCATGTCATTTCTGAGAGCTATTCCTGAACACATCTCTAAATAATAAAGTCTGTTAATTTAGGACATAAAAGCTGTGGATGTGAGGATATGTTATACTATAGAGGTGAGAGGCTTCCGGTTTGCTTTTCTTAGGAGTTAGTTTGCATTTATGCCATTAATCAAATTAAAGATTACATATTACAGGAGCGAATGATTTCAATTCCTAAACCACTCTTCACTCTTGGAGGGTAGCTAGAAATCCTGAACAGCCCAGGAGAGGGCACAGCAGTCTCCTTTGGAATGCATGTGGCTTCGCAGCTCACTGTTGGGCTATACAGTACAGGCCAGTAAGTGTGAGGGAGGGTTTTACCTCTGTCAGGGACAATATTGTGGGGTCAGTGCTAACACCTCACCTATTTGGCTCTGTTCAGAGTCCCTTTAGGTATTTGAGATAGACCAGGATCCTGTGTAGCAAATCCTATGTAATAATTTCTGGTTCCTTGAATTTCATTCACCTAGTTTCATTTCAGTACTAATGTATTATGGTTCATAATTTAAAAGGAAGGATTTATGTGCACATAGCAATTTCAAAAGTGGACTCAGGATCTATTAGTCTATAGTGTCTTTCTGCCCTTGAGCTCATAGGGCTTTTTAGATGATAAGAAACTGTATCTTGAAGGGCACTTTTTGACTTGTCCAGAGGGCTACCTTTCTGACTGATCAGTGTAGAGAATTCCTATTGTCAAACTGTAAAACTTTTGTCCAATCAGAAGCCTGAGGGAAAACCCACCTGCAAGGTTCTTTATACAGATCTGTGAAGAAAGACAAAAGGTCAGACATGAGAGGGATTTTCCCTCCCACCAGTACTCAGCCAAAGAAAAGAGCTAGGAGGAAACTCTTTAGTGGAGAGATGCATCAGGAATTTGGTTCCAGGAATATAGAATTATTCCTCTGATGTTTGTGCTATCAAAATACAATGGAATATTCCATTTTCCTGTCAGGCCTCCAGAGAGGGACCTTTCCTCCTTGGAAATATATGCAGTTCAGGTGGGTTTCCCCAAAAGAGCAGGTGGATGATAATAACCAAATAGGTTTTTCCCAGGCCTGACTAATGCCATATCATGTAATTGCAATAATAGGCAATTAAAAAAATATACATGGCTTTGTACATGTAAGAGAAGTTTTTTTAAAAAGTCTTGATTAAAATAACAGTTAAATGTCTCAGTGTTTGGACAGACAGTGACTGTAATGGGATATGTGGTGGGGATTTGATAATAGGGGGGAATGTAGTAACCAATGCTGCTCAAGTGAAACCTTCGTAAGATCTTCATAAGATTAATGATACCTTAATTAAAAAAAAATGTCTCAGTGCTTGTTGGAAGGATAAAGCCCTCATATTCGGACTGGCCGTGCTTGTGTCCTCTTTGAGTCCTGCCTGGCTGAAGGCTGGTTGTCATGACATTTCTATCAGCTCACTCCTGCGAGGGGCCTGCCTTGCTTATCTCAGGGAATGTCTGCAACATAATGTCTTTTTACTTATTTATTAGCATTTCCTCTTTTCTCCAGGAAGCCAAAAAAGCCCCCACATAAAACAACAAAAAAAAATGTGCATTGTCTTAGGTTGGGTTTCCTAGGATTTCCAGTGGAGAAAGAAGGGAGGAAAACGGACCAAGGGAGGACACGACACAGCCACCTAAAGGCTGCAGCTGGTCCTGATCCCAGGGGAGCTGTGGGGCAGGAATGGCCCACAGAGCTGGCCAGGCTTGTGGCAGCCATGTGTGCCAGCCATTGATGAATGCTGCCTCCCCGGGCGGGCATTTGGGCAAGGCAGCTTTCTTGGAATGAGAGCTGTTCCCAGAATGGTACTCAGGAGTGAGCCAGGAGCTAACACTGTCCACAGTTGGAGAGAGTCATCCCCTCAGCCATGGAAGGAGACATCTGGGTGGCACACCATGGCCTCCACTACGTGCTCCTTATGTGATCTGGCTGTTCATGTTTTACAAAGCCTGGTTCATCTGCTTCCCATAGGACTCTATTTCCTAACAACTCATTTGCTCAGTTTCAGAGTTAAAATTTTTTCTCTGTGTAGTGTGTATATACCCTATACTATACGTCTATGTCTGTTAGTATATCCACATGGTCTATATCTATAACTACCCATGTGTGCTATGCTGGTATGCTCAGGATTGTATGGGTCTTTCTGGGTGTGCAGAGGATAACAAAAGGTGCTTTTCAATTGAGTTTATTGAGAAATGTGTCTGGCTTAAAACTCTTCTGCCAGGTCTAGGTGTGGTCTTAAGGACCGCAGAGGTCTCAGCCTCTGGCTGCCTGAGTGTTTGTAGCCATATAGCAACAAAAAAAGCATTTTCCCTCTAAGACTAGTGTGCGATCACTGTGTGGTGCTTGGACAGTGAAATGTGCTCTGAAAGCAGAGAAACACACCCCTCAGTGAGGAGTGCTCACTCCGGGACCTTGGCTGCAGAGAACTGCTGAGTTCTAGATGGCTGTAGAGTTGTTCTGGGTTAAGAACTGGATGTCTGCACACTGTTCCAGGGCCGGTTTAGATCCTGCTATTGAATTGCACATTTCCAAACACAATTCGCATGTTCGGTGCCTTAAGTCTATGTAGTGCTTGCTATCAGCCCCTGAGATGCTGGAATTCTTTCCGTCTGATTTTACAGTGGAGGAAATAGGCTCTGCCTATGGGTAAGCCAACCCGCCCATGGTCTGTGTGGCTTAGAAGTAAGGTGCTCACACAGGCTGCTTTGTTCAACGTGGCCCCTGTTCACTCTTTTGTTCTGATGTAATTGTTAGTTGTACTTCCCTTCATTCACACAAATTTCTTGATTCCAATGATATGTGATTTGGCTTTTGGGTGCAAATGGCCTTAGAAAGATAGAGCTTGTCGAATGCATGTGGTCTATACAATCTGGCGCGGTCCTCTTCTGCAGAGCTCTCCTTGGCTGTGCCTACCATTCACTGAGGGCTTTTTCTCAAACATGTAAGATCATGAAACTCTGACCCCAAAGAAACACTGATATAAGGTAGAGAGATGTAACTTAGGTTGATGAGACCCTGTTGCACATTTTTCAGACTCAGCACACTTGGATATGTGCTGATTTTTATAATGGAGCTATGTAGTCTGGTGTGTGGACCACAGTTTAGATTCTGAAAATCGTCTTCAACTCTCTACCTATTGAGATACTTGGTAGTCTTCCTGGAAATGGCCCTGTGAATACAGCTCCCAGTGAGAGGAACCTGTATTGCTCTTCCGGTGTGAGGCTGTTGGCACTCTGGACTTCCAGTGTGAGGTGGGCATTTGGAGTGTCTGAAGAGTGAGAAATGCATCAGCGCCAGGTACGTCCTGCACTGGGCATGCCCCGGGCCCTATCTCCCTGGCTGCCCCAGAGATACTGACACTGAAAGCCATTGATGAACATCTCAAAAACTCCCCCCGCCTCTCAGATAACCCCATGTGTTATCAAACCCCTTTGATTTGATACTTACAAGAACAATGGTGGAGTATGACTTCAGAAAAAATGTTTTATAGTATTTGTTTGATAGGACTTGTACTTCAAAGCAACTAACTGATTGGTTCAACATTCAGGAATCATGTAGCTGGAATTAGGACACCCTCCCTTAGACAGCACCTGAAAGAGACCAGGTGTGAGCAGTAAGCATTAATTTCTGTTTTTATTAAAAATGACATTCCCCCCATCTCCCAATAATGGTGTAAACAAAGAAGCTTTCTGTTTGAAATTTAGTTAGGAATGATTTGAGCAGTCATTTTCCAGAAAAAAAAATCTTAAAATCAAGCTTTTCAATAGTTTCTCCATCACATGGTTGGTGAGGAAAGAGATTAATTTTTCTAAGTGACTTTTTTTACTCACTGCGGTGAGAGAAGGAGAGAGAGAGAGAGAGAGAAAGAGAGAAATACACAGCTAATTTAGAGAATTAGAAAGCTCCCAATTTAAAAACCAACACATACACCAAAATTAAAAGCCAAAGGCCAGGAAGACCTTCCCAAAGTGCTAGTTGGTAACCGCCTTAGCTGAGGTCCAGAAATGAACAGAAAATGCCAGTCTTCAATAAAAGCAACTGGTATCATTTTGGTTTCCAAGTAACATTTTCTTGTACAGATGCAGAAGATAGAAATCTCAGTTAAATAAATGAGTCACTTAAGAATTAAAAGCATTGGAAAAGGCCCAAAAAAAGAAAAGTGAAAGAAAAGAAAAAGGAATCAATTAACTGTTGCTATTCTTCCCCTGAAGGACTTACCAGGCAGCTTTAGAAGAAGCAAGTAGAGAAAAGTGAGGTTAAGCTGGACACAGAGAAAAGTATCTCTGGGAGATTTCTCATCAGAATTGCTCAGGCCTGTGACCATCTAAAACATTTCAGCATTAATAAATAAAACATTATTCTCCGATCCCAATTTTACCCATTTTCTGTCTTCACTGGTTCAGTCAGGACTTTTTCTCCTTTTCTTTCTCTCTCCTCCTTGTCCCAGGTTTAGATGCATTCAATTTGTTGAGGCCATTGGAGAGAGATGTTTTGATAGGGTTTAAAAACAAACTTTCAGCTTCCAACTTTTAACAAATCACAGATCATATGTGAAATAGACATTATCACCTTATTCATGCTCTTCACCTTTTTGGGCACCCCTCCTGTTCTCCGGTCTCAAAACCTCAGGTTTTGAGAAAGACCCGGGAATGGGGAGAGCCTGTCTGTCAATTGGTATGAAAGATTTGCTGGCCTCAAAGATCTGTCTTTACATGTTCACTCACCTGTTTCGATGTGACTGCTTCAAATGGTCTTTCCCAAAGTGCCTGGCTGTGGAACATGCCATCTTAGAGAAAAAAAGGATAATATGTCCAAAAAATCATGGTGTAAAGAGTTCTGCACTGGCTGTTAGAGACTGGCCTGTCCTTCGGTAATGAGTCTCTCTTGTGGCATCCTTCTTTTATATGATTTTGAAGATAGGCCTTTATTTTTCCCCCCTTTGTGATGCTAGGAAGCACATAGCAAGGACTGCTAGAGTCAGAACACATCTTTTCTTGGCATGGAAATGAATAATCTGGAAAGTTTCCTGTCATTTTTTTATTCAGCCCAGTTGCAATATATAAGGGGAAAAAATTTAATATTGTAATGAAATAAACAGAAGTAAAAAAGGAAGTGCTGATTATTAAAGCCACCCTTAGATGTCTGCTCAAAGATTTTGGGAATCTTTCTTTTTTACTAATTACCGTGATCTCCATAGCCTATGTATGTATTGTTTGGAACTTACTTGTTCTGAAGACCTGGTAAGATCTGCTCAAAGCCCCTTTCCATGCCCTGGGGAAGTTCCGACACATTATGGGTGTCTCAGACTGCAGGTTCCTCCCTCTGCTGAACTGGCGGAGGTTTTTTATTATGTTGTCACTATGTGCAATTGCGCTTCTTCCATTGCGCTGACCCAGATATGGAACTAAGCAACTTTCCATGATAGCCATGAAAGTATGCACATAAATTCTTGTGTGTACAGGAGATTTTCATGAAATTGTGGGGGAATGTTAATGGGGGTAGGGTTTGGAGGAAAGCACGGTGTCTAATCTCAAAATGCAACTATTTCAGGCTGGATGTTCCTGGACTTAAGTGTCTTCGTTATCTAGTACTTGGGGTTAAAAGGAGAAAATTCAAATTTTGAAATGTTTGAAATATAGGCAGGAATAGCTAATAACATGATGTTATTAATCAATAATAAGTATATGATGAATATAATCTTGTTCCTTTCTTTTCTCCAGTAGATAGCTACTCTCATAAACTGTGTGTTTATTAACCTCATGTCTTTTCTACACTTCTTTTACTTATGTAGCCATAATCAGTACAGATTACTGTATTTCATGTTTGACTTTATAATAGATATCAAACTGTGTCTTATATTCTTCCTTTGTAATTCCTCTTCCTCACTCCTTTTGTGTAAAATATCCTCTGTCACTCAAAATGATTTGCATCCTGTTTTTGGCTGAGCAGTTCAGCTCTCTCTAGCTCCTGCACCTGAACTCGGTTCCTGTTTGGTTTTATACATGCAATTCCATTATGTCATTCTGCAGAACAAGACCCCAAACAGACCTCTTCAAACAGGACCTGGACTCTTTGGAAGGCAACTGTGATTGTAGAAGGAATCTGATTTCTCCAGTGCTTCTGGGAAAGGACCCTCACAGGATGATGATTTGCTGTATATCCCAGTCTAGGGCATCATTGTGTGCTTGTGAGATGTTGACTTTGAAGGTTTTGCTCCTTTGCATCTTTCCTTTTGCTCTTCCTCCTCCTTCCTTCCTAGAATAAGGCAACACGGATGAAGACGAATGCCTCCACATTCAGGATAATGGGGAAGATGGCATTGTTGAGGGTAACTGGAGCTGGAAACCAAGTTGGTTAGCTTACACCAGCTGTGTTTACAAAAACCAGTCAAGTTTTCACAGCACTATATAGTTCTTGTTGTGAGTCATTAAAGTAGATTATTATACATTTCCACCTGCCATTTTAATCCTTAAACAACAGCAGACAATTTCTTAAAATTCTTGTCTTAACCCAGGAACTGAACATACGGCAGCATCCAGTAAGCACCACACAATAACCAAAACTTATTTGCAGTTTCTGAACTTATTTGCAGTTTTGAACTTATTTGCAGTTTCTCTCTTTGAATATATATATTCTGAGGAATTCTTTTTTTTCAGTATAGTGTGTTGTCCAAATGAGAATGTTCTGCAAACTAATGACATCAAGATAAAGAGCCGGCAGTATTCTGTTTGGCAAGCATACACAGCCCTTATACTGAAATAAAGATGATCAAACTAACCTCATGAAAAAGTGCAAACTCCAAGGTTGTAAGAAGAGATACTAAGTCAAATGTGTAAAGGACTTCTAATACCGCTTTTTAAAAAAGTAAATTCTCTCTTAGAAAACTAATCAACTTCATTCTGGCCCCAAAGCTTGTTGGGTGGCAGGAAAGATGATGACTAAAGCCTGAGATGTCAGCAAAACTCCTGTACATCTCCAGAAATGGGAGAACAAACCTTTAGGCAAAAATGCTAAATACAGGCTCATTTTGGTGAAATGAAGCTGTTTGAGTAAATGAAACTAATAGTTTTTATCTAAACCATCTGTGGTGTGAAATGGGAAGTCATATAGACAAGTCCATGGAGACTCCTGGCTGCTGTGAATTAGAATGGGGGAGGGAGAGGAGAAAAGGGAATTTCTCTCCATTTATCTGAGAATTAACAAAGTGATCAGGCGAGTGACACTGGAGGCCAACTCGTGCTGGCTGCAGGCAATCTGGCTCCCCCAGCTGTCCGTGTGTTGAAGGTGAATGTTCTGGAAATGCAAGGCTAGAATCATTTCAAGAAAGGGATAAGTTATACAAAGTAGCAGATTCTTTACCCTGTAAGAAAAGAAAGGAGGGAGAAAGAGAGGATGAGAGAGAGAAAGGGAGAGAAGAAAAGCTCAATCTAAAACAACACCCAAGGACTCAGTGCTGTAAAGGACTGTCACTGCTGTTAGGTTGGTCTGCTGAAACCACATCTTGAAACCAGGTGTTAAAAATGATCCAACTCAACAGCTAGCATGGTTTTGTAGATACGTGTATTTTGTAATATTATCCGGAAATTGCAGTTTCATTTAGATATATTGTTCTTTCTTTCTTCTTGTATGAAACTCTAACCAAGACCAGATTTAGGTTTCTGTGGGTCTATTTTGATAAAAAAACAAAAACAAAACAAAATACAAGATACTCCACAGAATTGCTTACAATTCACAGAGAGATGAGTTCTATGGTGTTCCCTCAGGCTCGGGAAACTGGGTAAACTAGATCAAAGATCAATCTAGCAATGATTATTGGTGTGAGCTTCTTTCACATGGTACAATTTCTACATGCCTGAACATCATACCAGTAACATTATGTTTCTGGAAGGACTTTTTCCATGGACCACGTGTGTGGGGCTGGCTTCTTTTCAGTCATTGTTCTCTTTGGTTCTTGTGTAACCACAGTGGAATTCTCAATAAATCACTGGGACCCTCACTTAGTTTATTGGCCTTATCAGACTTAGTCTTCCAATTTGTTTATTCCTTTTCCTTGCACACTCAGTTTATTTATATGAATAATCAAAGATTTACAGGCAACCAAACCTATAGAACAATGAAGAAAATAATTGCCATGTGTTTCCTGAAAACATGGTAAGAATATGCCTAAGTGACACCCCCCACTTTACTCCAACTCTGGCCTTTCTTGGGTCCTATAAAATGGTATTGATATTTTAGGAATAGAGGTTGGTGCTGTTATTCTTTGAATTTAATTTAACTTAATTACCAACAGATGTGCTTTAACTTCAGGGATGGTACCACCCAGTTAAGTAGACAGGGCGCATTCCTCTGGCCCTTGGCCTGATTTCTCAGAGTGGGCAGGCTCCTACAGAGGTAGCTCTTGCCCTAGAAAACAGCAACAGTGCTCATAAATTGAGGGCTATTTTAGGACTCAGAATGCTCTGTGGCTTACAGTCATAGATTAATTTTTAGGTGAATTTTGTACTCTAGATTTTCCTTTGTCCATAGCCTGGGCATCCACAGAACCAAGAATTAAAGCTCTTAGCACTGAGCCCAGCTCAGTGGGGTTCGGTGGGGCTCAGTGAAATACCCATCATGCTTTATGTCCTCAGAAGGCATGTCACTTCAGTTCTCTAACAGCAAGTGCTGAATTAATATGTCTTATCTACCTTTCACCCACCATCATGGTATGTGGAAAAGATTAGGGGTAGAGTTCTGTGGAGGAATGGCATGCTCTCAGGGCTGAGCAGTATCATGCTGTGGTTTATACCTTGGAATTCGACAGGATTCGTTCTCAATTCAAATGCCATCATTGGACTGAATCAATAACAAAGACTTCAAAACAAAGTTATCTGGATGTTAAACATGGACAAGCACCTGCTTTAAATGGCCAAACAGAAAGCTTAGCTCCTTAGCCAGTTCCGTCCCCCGTCCTCACTACATGTAGTGTACTGGAAGTGCTAGCAGTGAAAGGGTTAAGAGATGACAATGTCCTTTGGCATCTGCTCTGACAACTTACTCCAGCCTTATGCAATTTGAAAAGGCTGAGATTAATCCTCAAAAAAGCAGTCATATTGGAAAGACTAATGTGACTTTCACCCTAACACTGGGCCCTTTATAGCCTGATGTTTAACTCCATTGGAATGTTATTCTTTCCATTGCCTTTATGACTGTTCTTGGATTTGAAAGTACTGGGCCTTATTCTAGTATAAAACTCAATCTGCCCTTTCTTTCACAGGCCTGAAAACATCCAAAACTGTCTTATTCTACAGGTTTCCACTAAATCAAAATGTGAGGTGGCACATCCTCTTTCTGAGTTCTAGGAAGAAACCTCAGTTCATATGATAAAGAATAATAGCCACCACCTAACTTTTCCTCAGCATCCCACTGTGGGGGCTTTTCTTAGTGTTAATGGCCAAGAAGGCCTGTGCTAGTCTGAGGAAACAAAGCATTCATTCTGGAAATCTGATGGCTGTAAACCTTTGATGGCCAGTTTCTAACTGTCTTTTAAAACCTTTTGCCTTATAACAGTTGCAAGCTGTGGTTTTCTGTCTGTGTGAAGTGACTAACAGCATTACCACTCTGTATGTGGGGAATATATTCATCTAGCACCCAAACCACCTCCTGACTTCCGGCACCTCTTATCAGCTAAGCCATCAGCCACGGGCTGACATTTCAGCATTCAGAAGCTCCCCCACCCCCACCTTAAAAAAAAAAGTGACAGGAGGAGAAAAAGGCTCATTTGGCATTAGTTTGCTCTTGCTGTTTGGCCTGGAGAAAGACATTCAAAGTGGTGGAAGATTGTTTAGTAACAGCTGGCGAGCACCAGGGCGTGAGGCTGATTTTCAGATATGACAGGCACTCACAGGAATGCTGCCAGATACAGCTGTTTAAAAGCCTTAATAAACAGCAAGTCAATACTAATCTTTGCCAAATTAATCTTTTCCCTGACAGCCCATCAGGGCAATTATGTTTAGGCTTATTGTAAACATACAATTGTCAAACAGGGACTCTGCAGCTTTTAAAATACTGTAGTTTGGTTCATAGTCTTTCTTTAGAATGGTTTTTTTTCTCTTGTAGAATTATAAGTCTCTCCATTTTATTTTCCACTTACTTTTTTTTTTTCCAGCCTCATGTCAGTGTGAATGAAATTTAACTTTCAAATGTCTTTGCTAGCAAGCTGTTAATAAAATGTGAAATGATGACAGTCACAGGACTCATGCTGGTGGGCTCCATCGGTAAAGCACAACTCTGACCAGTGCTGAAATACAACACACCATTGTTCTCAGTTCCTGGTCCCAGCACGAGAGCTTCATCTTCACTTTTTCTTACCTCCCATAGGGTAGTCTGGTTCTGGATACAGAGGACAAGATGTTGACTAAGCAAGAAACGAGAAGGCAAAAGTACAATATCTCTGGATACACATGTACTTGGAAGTGTGTGTATGTTGGTTCAGAAGCTCCCTCGCCCTCCCACAGCTCCCAGCCTTTCTCCTTTGTGGCTGATGGTGTCAGGATGCTCCATAGCCCGTCTCTCCAAGGAATAGTCTTGTACAAAGACTTGGAATCTGCTCTGTTAGGGAAGGCTGTTCCATGCTGCGGCCTGCTTCCAAGTAAACCTAGGGAAATCTTTGAGAATCTTAAAAAAAAAATAGGACCATTTCTTCTTATCCGGGTGTTAATTAGGCAGGGTCCAGGAAATATGGCTTATTTATTTCATCAAGTCATACTAACACTTGGTAATTAGGAAAAAAATTCTGCATCCTTTTATCAGTTTAGCATTCCATACACTTGTCTCCTGAAAATCCTCTCCTGTGTTCAACACTCCTACTCGTCTAGCACCTTTTCTCTCCCTTGCTTCTTACTTTCGTGATGTGATCAGTGTGTTTTATATCTTTTGTTTTTGTAACTAGGAACTCTTGTTCAATTTTGTAAATCAAAAAAATATGGCACAACTCATTTTGAAATTCTTTCAATCTTGTAACTTTAGTTACAAATGAAAATTGTCTTAATTTTTAATGAAAAATTCCCATTCTTCTTCAACTCCTTATGCTTTTCTGCAATATATATTTCCCTATATTTAACGAGCTTTTAAATCATCATCAGGTAAACATCATACAATTCCTGTTGAGGCTGATTTGTGATGTTTCACTGATCTTTCTATTTAACATTGCATTTAATGTGCCCCTACTATGTGCTATGACATTCCAAATTGCTTGGAGGTAAAGAAATTATTCTATTTTAGGGAAACAAAGAGAGATTTGTACTATTGCTTGCCTGACTCCCATGAATTCATCCATTAGGTGATTCAGTATAATAAGTATTGGGGGCTTAAATTTATGATGTGAATTCTGTACCTTGCTTGGCCACTACTTCCATGTTCAGTCATGAACAAAAGAGATGATTTTCTCTGTGTTTCTGTATTACCTTAAAATGAGAGTTATGAATGGAATAAGAAAATGCAGATCAAATTCCCTTTCAACAAATAAACATTAAGAGAACAGCTGTCACAAAACCTTTCATGTTCCAGCAGATAACCTATTTATTATGAATTTTCACATAAAATGTTTTACTATAACAAGGAAATAAGGATGTTTATTGGGATTTACTGGAATCTGGTAATTTAAAACATTCTTTGTTTAATTTAATGTGGCTGTCTGGGACTGATTTGAAGTGGGGCATCTTGTAAACAAACATAGCTGCTTATTTCTTTGAGGATTTTCTCCTAGGATTTGTAAATAACTTCTAACTCCATTTGAAATCATATCTGAAGTTATAGTCAAAGCCCCATCACCTCCAGTTAACAACCGTATAAGGTAGAACCATATGAAATTTCCATTTTTGTAGATGAAAAGGTCAAATATTGGCAATTTCATATGGTTCTATCAAATTACCTTTTAAACGAGTAGGCATCTCTTTTGTAAAAGGCAAGAACCTACAGAAAAAGGAAATTGACTGTTGCTGTGCTTATTTTAAAATTTGAATTCAAACACTTAAAGAAGTTCTTAGTAATGAATCAGAGCCAGGACACACTGTTCTTTGCACCATGGCTTCCTGCGACCACTCGCATCCCATTTGGACAGGGCTCGGTCCCATTGAGGCAACAGATGAAAACAATCACAGAGACCAACTTTCATTCTTAGCAAGGGCTCACTAAGTTGATGCACTAGAAGTCATTATTTGACTAATTTTCCATTGTCAATGTTGTTCACATTTGAATGGGAATTTAGGTTATTCCTTCTTGTGTACGTTAGAGACACAAGTCAACCTTTTTCTACTTACTGTCACACCTTCTTTTCAAATTATATAATTTTGAAAGTAATATATTTTCAAGTTACAATTTTGACTTTGGCATGCTGGTAAAATGGGTTCAGTGTTACTCTGCATCTCCTAGAATGACTTCATTTGAGGTCCAGGTATCCTGCAGGGGGCTATAATAGAGATCTCAGGGTACACGTACCATTGCTGTGTCTGTGAGTTACAAGCCACAAGCTGCTCTGCCCTGGCCGGATTCTGGCTTCCATCAAGGTGGGGGGATTTCTCTGGCAGCTCCTCACCATATTGGAGCTCAGGCTGATGGGAGGGCATTCTCAGTGTTTCAGGGAAGAACAGTGTGGCTGGGGCAGCCACTAATCCCAACTGTGCCTGACCATACTTTGCCTAAAATTTCTTTGGGATTTCTTATCAGACTGGATCTGTCCTCTAGAGACTGATGGATATCCAAATAGAATACAGTCACACATGGTAAGAATTTTAATTTTGACGTACTTTCTTTTATTTACATTTGTTTTTTACTGTTTTTGGTTTCGAGTTTCAACACTTTCTCTACCTTGGGTGCACACCTGCTCTAGAAGAGCTGCAAACAACATTGTGCTTTCCTGTACAACTGCCTATCAAAGTCAGAGACGGTTGTTCTCATCCCATAATTACCTTCTCAGTGTTGGCTTTATGCATGTGAAGATTTTACTTTATCATAATATAATAAATAAAAGGCATTAGGTAATTAGTAGTGCTGGTATATTTCTAAAATACTGAACAGACAAACAAACAATAAGCTGTGAACTTAATCACGTGAGTTCTTATACAGTTTCAAGACAGGAAAATTAGAACTCTCAGCTACAGTCATTTTAATAATCACATTGGATCTGCATTATTTATTAGTTATTACATGCTCAAGTGATTCAAGGTTGTACAATACCTAAAATCATTCCAAAGCAAGCATACCTTTTGTCTTTTTAATTCTGAGTGGATTACAAAATGCATATATTTGTATTTAGTTAAATTGCTAAGTTTTTTTCACACATTCTGTGAAAGAGATATCAGCCATTCTCTTGATTTCCAGACTAGCTTTTTAAATACAATCCCCTGCAAGGGAGTAATTTGCTAGCTCTTTCTGATATAAAAGCTATGCAAACCTTCAGCCAGACTCAATGCTATTGGTTCCCTAGCACATCTCTAGTACCCTCAGAATTCTCTTGGAAGACCCAGGAATTCTGGAAAGAGAAGTAGCTTGTAGAGGCACAAAAGACAGCAAAAACCTCAATTTCTATCAACAACTTTTAACTTAGAATCCCTTCCCTTTCTTTTTGGCTGTCAGATTACTCACCTTTCATTTGTGGGTATGTTCTTGACAGTATGCTTCCCCTTACCTTCCTCCCATGCCTGGTTTAGTTCCTAAATGTTGTCTGGGTTTGGGGAAAAGCATGCAGCTTGAGGAACTGTGGTTGATTTGACTTTACATTTTTTTTCTTTTTCCTGAGGAAGGGATTTGACTAAAACCAGCTGAGGACCAAGAAGCAGTCCTTTTCAGGTAGAGAACCCATCTGTTTCATCTTGGAACTTGGGTAACTTTTAGGACAATTTTCTGTTATATTGTACGAAGAATGAAAGTTCTTAAATATCATAGGTTTCATTTGTATCAACCAAAGAAATGTAGAAATAAGGATTGGTACTTTAATTTGCTGCTAAAAGAAAATTAGGTTTGGTTTTTTTCATGTCACTGTAAAACTAAATAATAAAGTATTCACAACAAGTGTGATTTTTTTTTTGCCAGCAAAAGTTAAAACATCAAAGAAACCTCTTTAAAATACTAACAAATTTACTTACAAACACCTATATTTATTATTTCATAAATAGGCGCAACAGGTTCCATAAAAAAAGATTAAATACAGACACAGTATGAAGAAACAATAATACAGAGCCATATGTAAAGGTTATAATTTAGCTGTTTCCAATCTGTTTCTGCATCTAATAAAATACCAGGTAAGCATTTGGCAGTTTTATACATAAAAGGACTTAAATGACATTTACTAACCATTACACAAAAAGTGATACAAAAAAGCAATTTTTCTGCAGTACAAAATAAATGTGTTTGCACTTCCCTTAACACTAGTTTCTTTTTGTCTGATTAATGAGACAAAGCCAATTTGTTTTTAAATTAAAACCATTTGGGAATACTTTTTTTTTCAAATATTTTGAAAATATAGAACTATCAGTTGTTTTAAAAATGAAGTAAAAATATGAATGTTTGCCAATTTAACCCCTATTGTGAAATCAATAGACTGGAATGAGCCAGTTTCAAATTACAATTTAGCTACAAAAACATTCACATTTTATACTCTAGGAGAGTGTGACATAGATGCTATTTACAAACTTGCTATGACTGCTACATCAAGCCATTTAAAAAGTCTTTAGTAGTTTTTAATATAAACACCCATTATGAAAACCAATGGAAAATCCAGGACTTTTATCCGAGACATCTACAGTTGCTAAGGCAGTTACTATAGCGCAGCACTTCACAGCAAAAAACCAACATAAAATCTGAATGGTCCAGATTTCCTTCAGGGAAGAAGAAAAACAATGTCCATAAAGGATTAAAAAAATAATAAAGAAGCATGACTATTTCTTCCAGAGTGGGTGACCCACAAGCTCAAACGGTCCTAAGTGCTTAGCAACTTGTATTTTCTAATAAAATGGGGAACTGCTTTGACTGTACAAAGCAATCCACGATGAAAAGACTTCCCTGAATTCCTCAGTGGAAAGAAGAGGTGTTCAGATTTTCAGGTAAGGTACAGTGCTTTGTCCCTCTGCATGCCCCTGTGTGAAGAAAACACAGACAGACAATGACTTGTTACAGACAATGTGGGCCACAGGACCATGGGGATGTCTGTTTGTTCTAGTTTCAGGGATGGAGTTGCACGCTGGGAAAGAGCACAGTGAAAGCAAACAGGGATCTAAAAGGCATTTACTCTTGGAATGGCTAGAAAACCGCTTAAAAAATTCTGGAGCAGTGTCTTCTGATGTTTCGCAGATGGTGGACTCTTTACAGATCATCTTTTAGAAAGCAGGGAGAAAAGACAGGTCTTTCGTTCGACTAGGGAGCACGGCACGCCACGCAGGCTATGAGAGCTATTTACCACCAGGTGGCGGTGACTGGCTGCTTACCCGCTACTGCAGTAGTCATTCCAGTCCACCGGCTGGGCGGGAGGATTTCTGCACCCAGAACGCACATACTCCATTGCTTGGGTGACCACTTGTGCAGCTGTAGATGTAGGATTGATTATAGTCTGATAGTCGGGTTGAAGAGTAAATCCCTGAAAGGGAAAGCAAGTCCACAAATAAGGATCAAAGTGCCTTTTAAGAAGAAAAGCTTCTAAATATTTATCCATTTTTTGCACAGACACTACTGCCTTCCTTGCTTGTGTCTCTCCAAAGGGCCTTGAAAACGTAAACCAGAGGTAGGAAAGAAATGTCCCACAACCCTGTTCTTCTTACCTTTCCTTCATTTAACCATGCCAGAAAACCTTTAATTATACTCTTGAGCAGATAAATTAAACTGAGAAACAATTTAAAATATAGAGAAGCCAACTCAATCTTAACAAAGGGAAAAAGGACCTAAACCCCTCAAACTTTGTTTCCTATCAAACCTAAGGATGCATTAATAGTTAATCCCCAGAATATGCAACAGAATCTTTTTTGAAGGATTCAGGCAGCAGGTGGCTGAGTGTTTTATTAGACTACACCTATTCATAAATTGTTCTCAAAACCCATTTTTTTCATTCAATCACAAAGAGACCATCTGCTTCTTCTTTTATTTGTATTTCTTTCTCAGCTAAAAAATTTCAATCAAAGCGTTTTAACAGTTGTTGGACTAATCTAGGGAAAGAATTTCAAAACAACTTGCCATTGGAAAACACAGAGAAGAAAATGCATAAGACAGAGCAAATATTTTTTAATTGAAAAGTCTATTAACTAGCAAATAATAATCAGACTTCAGGAAGATTCTCTTAATACACTGGCATGGTGAAGTGTTGACTTTTAATCCTTGCAAAGTTATTAAAAATTCAAGGACAGAATCTCTGAAGTATGTAGCTGTATCTGGTAAACAAAAAGCATTATACACTAAGATTTATTTTTAGTTTATCTGGTGAATTCAAGAGCAGCATAAGCAAGTTTTGCTGGAAATGACCAAAAAAGCATCTTAATCTTGTGGTTGTCTCTTTCTGCAGTGGATTTTAACTACTGAGAAAATCAAGAGATTAAAAAATGAACCATTCCCTATTTACTTGCAGGGAGCTTTTGATGGCATAATATTGTTGAGTTTTTACCATTTTTTTTTAAGCTCAGCAGAATGATGTGAGGATTGATTTTTAACTAAGGATTTCCTTAGACTTTTATTCATGTTTGAGAGTCCCTTGGGTAAAGACTCAAAGACACCTATTATCAAATGTCCTCAGTTCTCAATATTGGCTTTAAGATATTAATTTTTTTTCTGTTCAAATGATAAAGACTTCAAGCTAATGTCCAGAATAACTCCCACCAAAGCTGTGGTTGACAGAGACAAAACTTTGGAAAGAAATCATTGAAAAGTAGAGAATCCAGCCAGCCTGGTTGGTTATCTGACCCCTACAGACTAAGTGGAATAGCATGTTTCCTAAACTGACAACGGGTTTGTGGGAAATAAGTGTTTATGTAGACACCACCTGCAGTTTAAGCTATAAACATTTCCCAAAAATAGGAAGGTGAAAAGTTAGAGATATAACTGGATGTTTAGTTCTCCTATCCTTCCCAAGTTGATTTTCTCTTTCTTCAGACCATCCTGTGTCCCTGTCAAGCAGGAACTTGCACTGGCCTTGGTGAAAGGCATTTGATTCATTATGGTGCTATAATATTGTTTTTATGGGGCTTATTGGCCAGCTTTCTTGCCTTCCTTCCCTAAGTGTCTAGTATGTTGCTGGGCAAACAGTAGGAAAAAACTAGAGAGAAGGCTTTCCATTTTAGCCTGTGTCATAAGGGCTGGCATAGGGACCTGAGATCAGAGAGTGTTTCAATTGCTTATTGGATATTCTCAGGGCCTAGCCCATAGCAGTGACTCAGTAAGTCACATTTTCTAATAAAGTTTAACACAGACTAGCTGATACTCCTGTTGGAAATGTGTCCATGCCAGGGCTGTCCTATCTTTTTAAGTTAATGCCTGCATATTGTACTTCTGCACAGTCAGCACAATGCAACCTGTAAGTAAACAAGCCTCAGAAATAGAGTAACTGGAAATATGTTGAGTTTAGTTGGAGGTATGGAAACATATGAGAAAACAAAAAATTAATAAAAACAAACCAGCCCGCTCCCACTCAACCCCACACAATCAACAACAGAAACCATGACTGTTCTTTTCCCATTCAACAAAAATGGTTCCTCAAGATTGGGTGGGGGAATATCAGGAAAACATTAATTTTTAATAAGAAATTATAGTAAAAATTTTTAGTTATTAGTTGAAGGTATAATAAGTAACTTCATAATAAGTTTATAAAACCAAAATTATGTGTCATCTACAAAGTACAAAGCCTTGAAATTCAGCTAACGTCAAGGCCTAAATTTAAGATCACTAACAGCAAAACAACCAAGGACCAAGAAAAATACAAGCCAAGCCTGAAGTAACGTTATTTTACTTGCTTTCAAGTTAGAAAATGAAACAGCCTTCTGAACATGGTATAAAGAGATGCTGAGGTCAAACCTAGGGTCAAGTGCATTTTTATTATTGATGCAAATATGAAACAACGATGATGTACATTTTTGAAAAATGTTTGCTTAGCAGCCCAATTAAACAAGGCTGAATATTTTGCATTTTAATGCTCAAGAGAAAAATCACCAACTGTTTTGCAGCATGCCTGGAATTTTAAATTTCAGTTTCTGGTGCCAGATTGAAATAAAAATAGGAAACATGATAAAGATTGATTTGATGTCAGAAGGGACATTTGCTCTTTAATTAGATTTCTGTAGCTCTAGCAGTTTTGTTGTGCCACCATAATAAGTCCTAAAAAAGCCTGCAGCACAACCAAACGGTGATCCTCTCACACCCACACTTTACTGGGAACTAATTTCATTTCCTGTCTGTCTGCAGAGGTATTTTCAACAGGCATCAATGTTTTTGTCTTCACAACTGATTTATTCATCAATGTCAATGTGATTTTTTTTTAAACCCTTAAATTACACCCAAATCCTAAAGCAGCTGTTTATTACACAAGGAAATTGAAAATCTGTCTGTGTGATATCATACAAAGATTTTTTCTTAATGTTATAAAGGAAGTTGACAGATATTAATGATTTTTTTTCTCTTGACCTCATTTGACAATATAGTGAACAAAAAAAAAAAAAAAAAAAGAAGAAAACTGGACCCCAAAAAAGCAGGTCCATGGGTTTAGTGTATAAAATATTATTCTGGAAAAAAATGAAACTATTAATTCTGGTGGACTATACAATCATTTGTGTAGGATACATTCATTTTCAAAAGGATAATAAAATAAGCTAAAGTACTACTGAAATAAGAGAGATTATTTTAAAAATGTGGTAAATATGGCAGCCATTAATGTCCTTTCTTTCTTTTTCTTTTTTTGGTGGTGGAATATATGAAGATGCTCCCTATACCGAGGAAGTGAACATTCTCAGGATAAAGGTGGTTTGGAAGGAATCAGGTGGAATTTCACTCCTACCCTGGCTCTCAACCACAGGCTAAAGACCAATCTTGATGGCTTGAACGTTGGCCCTGACAGACTGCTGTGACTGTAATACATTTAGTGACATCAAGGGCTATGGGCTCTTTGACCCCGATTTTAGGATTATCAACACGTTAGGGCTGACAGCCCCTTTAACCTGAAGAATCCTAGATCAGTGACCTGCCCATGAATCTGATCCCATTCCCCATCACTCTCTCCTTATTCTCTGTGCTCCCCATTGGCCTCCTTTCCACTTTCTGGACAAGCCATGCTCTCCCCGACTAGGTCCTGCCAGCCCGAGCCTCTGTTCCCGGCTGCCTCTCTCTGCCGGCATTCTCTCTCATGCCGTCTGCTCCCTGCAGGCTGCCTCCGCTTCTCACCCTTCAGGTGTCTGCCGGCCCTTGGCGGGCGCCTTCCTCACCCACTCCAGCTAAAGGCTTGCTGTTCCTCCACATTCTGCAATTTGACCTCCTGCTTCATCTTTTTTTTTTTCCATAGGACCTTAATAATATATCTGTTTATCTTAATCTTATTACCACTGCCTCCCTTCCCCCAACTCTGATGTGAACTCCTTGGGGCAGAGGCCTCATTATCTGATCAATTTCCAGAGCCTAGACAGTGCTTGGAACATGTAAGGGGTTCAGTCAATCTCTTTGAATAAATGAAATTTTAGAAAACTTCCAAGGAATTGAGATTCTGCAAACTAACCTATAATTTTATCCTAGTATCAAAACACTTTTACTAGTCTTTAAAATTTGCTCATGTGTTCATTTGTCCATTAACCATTACTTTATTGACTACCCACCATGATCAGGGCATTGTTAAAAGTTATTTTAGTCACTGTAGTCTGTCAGCTAGTTACTCTCCATTTTGGGTTCATGCCATTTTTGTCTTCTATTATTAATGTAAATTGAAATCAACCCTACCATCTCGGTAAGAACAGTTCTTGAGATACACTAATAGAACTGACTTAAGATTGATGAATAACTTGTCCATTGCAACCTGCTCTATTTTTTCCTATTCTGTTCAGATTTTATATGGAAAGACAAATCTCTTGAGATTTCACATGTGGCCTCATGTAATTCTGAAATGTTTGAAAACTGTTCAGGGTAACAGCCAGCTCATCCAAGGTGTTTGTATAAAGAGAAAAAAGGACCATTTCTGAATGGATAAATTAGAAAAAAAGCTGTCCTCTCTGGACAGAGCTCTAGCCCTCAACTTGGTGAGGGGACTGTGCCTTCCATTGTCTTTCTGCTGGGAAGAAACCCCACATTACAGCACCTGGAGCAAAACATGGGCCCTCAGTTGGCCGGCACCCTTAGGCAGGACTCAACCCACACAACTGAAGGCTGTGTCTTTCAAATTATAAATTCTTTATGCAACACTATTGATTGGTTCTTTAAAATGCAGACACCCAAAAGGGCCCCTTTCATGGTGAGTGATGCCTGATAGAAAGAGAATAAATTTGACCCTATGAATATCACTTGCTGGTCACAAACAGCACTGCAGACAAAGCAAGATGGCGGAAGTTGGCTTTCCCCCAGTATTCTTCTCTTGTTAACAGCTGGTTTGTTGAACACAGGTAAGTAAGCGGCCAGAGCTTTATCAATAGCCTTGGCCTAGGACCAAGGAAAATTTCAGTAGAGATGAACACTTTTACTCTCCATATTCATTTTAATCTGAGAACTAGTTAGGATATAAGCCCTCTGAATGCTTAGGAGACATTGGTTTTCTAGTATGAAATGGGTAATAATCTGTAAGAATGTTTAAGAGTGACAGGCATCAGGCCTACCATTTAAGATCCAGGCCCCTATTTCTAAACAGACCTGGATTTGAATTCCAGCTGCAACCTATGGACACATTACTCAACTCTGCCAAGCCTGAGTTCCCTCAGCTATAAAATAAAGATAATGCTACAACTCATGCTATAAATTTTCTGAAATTAAAGATGAGGTAAGGTAATATATCAAAGTTTGCTACTGTCAGCTCTCAGAAATCCTGTCTGTAATTATAGCAATAAAGATGAATTTGGGACTATGTCTATTTGACCCCTCTTTTGGCTTCCCTCCATCCCACCCTATTCCAAATAGAGACTTAAATTCCACAGAAGGCCAGGTATCAATTCTATAGGAAACTGTGTTTGCATATTAAATTATAGCTCTGGGAACAAGAGTGTAATTGGATTATAAAAGTGATAGATGAATTTGGTATGATTTGTATGTTTTACCTTGATCTATTTTTAAAGACAGGATTTTAAGACTTTTGAGTGCTTTATGCTCAGTTTAGTTTATAGCATTTGCTCCTAATTTTCCAATTTTAAAATAACAACAAAACCCTAGAGAAAACTTGATTTCAAAGAAAAGTTTAGCTAGGATTGCACACAAATGGTTTCAATAATTGGGAAGTGGGCAGGGAGGCTCCCAAACCTGCTTTCCAATCTATGCAGAAGCCAGATATCCATTTTTTAAATAAATCTCTGGTTAAAATGTTCACTTCTTAGGCCTTTTAAGGTTGTAACAGTTTGATATTTCTGACCAGAAACAGTGGGTCTGATTTCATTTTGCAGCATTTACTGGACTCAACAGGCATATTAATCAGGACCTTCTCCATTTCCAACAACATATTTATTTTTAAATGTAGGATTTTCAAGCCCAAAGAGATCTTAGAACCAATTCATCTCAAAATATCAAATGTACTTTACTTAAAAGGAAGAAAATAAGAAGGATGATTAGAAAGCAAGGGGAAGCAAAACGGAGAGAAACTAGAGATTAAGGAAAGAAGAATTATCAACATTGTGGTCATATAATGCTGCCCAATCCCAACCCCTATAATTGATATTTTTTCAGAGGCAGATGTTTGTTGAATATCTTTAGTTCTCTCTCCACTGAAAGAGAACAGAAAACAGCCCCCATCCCCGCTCCCTGCCGGCACATCCATGGAAGAACCGGTGCGGGAGGGCTTACCTGCGGCATGGCGGGGGAGTGTAAGGCGGACTGGACCTGCATGGGGAGCTGGCTCCCAAGGGGCTGCTGCATGGCGAGCGGCTGGTGCTGCTGCATGCTGAGGTGCTGGTGAAGAGGTGGGCTGATCTGGAGTGGGGGCGGGGGGGACACAGCCATGTTTGCTATAGAGACAGTCACTGGCATTTGGTTATTCGGCTTGGGGGCTATGCTCCTGGGGAGACTGGAGTGCATGGCAGTTATGTGAGGATTCATTCCTGGTTGTTGGTGGTAGTGGGAACTTAGGTACAGAGCGGAGTGGGCCTGGCTGGGCCCATGGAACACTGACGGCTTTGAATTAATCAGCTGAGGAGGTTGAGATGTCTTAACATCAACAGGTTCACTGTAGCTCTGTTGAGGAAACAGACAAGAGCTAGTTTAGGAGACTGACACATGGGGTGTTGATTTCTGTTAGCAACACGTTCTGGACTTTATTCATGAATGTTCACATGAATCAATACCCAGTACTATTCTTGACTCTCTTATCTAAGGACTCCATTATTTGTACCATGACTTACTCATGGCAGAGCTTCTTCTATGTCTTTTATGAAATCTAAAATAATCTATGAAACAATAAACTTTTTTCTTTGCCTACATGCTCCCTTACTTGGTTACTTTCCTCATCCAAACAAAGATACAAAGGTGAGCCATGGGATGGATGTCATCACTGCACAAACAGTGATCTCCTGTTGCTTAAATGCTTGTTCTTGTATTTTTCCTTTTTATATTATCAAAGAGCCTTGGTCTACATTTTTGCACAAAGAAAACAAAGCTGGTTGACAGCAATGGGTATGGAAGAGAAGAGTTCTAAAATGCCTTTCTCAAGTCATATAAAACCATATTAATATACCTTCAAAGTAACTGTAGAGCTCATCTTGATTTTTTTTTAAAGAAGTTGGTGATGAATTCTCTCTTATAATGAACAACATAAAAATAATATCTCATGGAAGTTTTAGACTCAATCGTAAATTAATATAATTTTGCCCTAATTTTTTTCATACTTTCATATGGCTATTTCTTAATATTCTTTTAATTGGCTTAAAAACTAGACATTATCAGTGGAAGCTCAAAAGAATAAAGAAGTAACCCTGAGGTATTTCTTCCTGGGCATGCACCTACCTCCTACTTTGGCTGAGAGGAAGAGACTGATACAGCAAATGGGGAAAGGTGAAACCAGCTGGAGGAAGGAAAGGCTAAAATGGCCTTTGAGAGGAAAAGGCACTTTGTCAAAACAAGGTCCTGAGGATGCACATATGACCTTATTCTGCCACCTTGATGCCATGCTTATTCAGTTTGTAAGTCTATTTGGGGCTCTTGGTACTGCAGGGTCTCTCTGAGTTCCTCCTGCTCTGTGCAGTGCCATCACCTGCCAGGCATGCTGTGGAAAATGGTTCTTCACGCACGACGATGTGACTGAACATGGGACCTCTCACAAGGCAGCCTACAACAGGGCTAGCAAGGCAGCTTGCTGTTTCCCATCATGTAGGAAAATTAAATGAAAACCACACTAACAGAGATGCTACATGGGGGTGCTGCCTCGAGGAGGTCAGGCTGGAAAATGGACCACGAGCCCCACAGACTCTCTCAATAGAAAGGACACAACTGACTTCCATAAAAATAATGACAAACCATGGAAACCTGGGACCTTGTGAACCCCTGGATCCTCGATGCAGAGCATCTAGCCAGGTGTACTCAAGGTATTCAAGCCCCTCCAAAGAACCCTTTCATTATAATGTTCTTCTCTGTGTCAATGTGGATGCAGCCTTCTGAAACAGGAATAAACATTCAGACTCTCTGTCTTTGGTATTAACATTAAAGATGTCAAAAAATGATCCACTGAAAATTTTAAGCAGAGGCTTTAGCCAAAGAAGCTTTGCTAAATGTAGTAACTAAAAGGCTGGTTTTCAATTTTAAAAAAAGTAAGTAGATTTTTTGGGGGGCTTCCATTTAAAAACTCTTATTGTTGATGTGCAGAGTATGAACAATTCAAGGAAGAGCTCAAATAGGTTAATTCAGGCTGTGTAAACATTGTCTAGTTCTACCTCAAAATAGCATGTACTACAGCGATGTGCCTCAAAAGCCATTCCATATATGCCAAGGAGATTATGTGCTCATTGTGTGTCTGGGTGTTCAAGTCATCTGGAAAAGAGGTTTCATTGTGTTTGCATTCCCTTTCTTTAGCCTATTGGGGAAGGGCTAATTTCATGTTTATTTCATATTTAGTCACATACTGCATCAACTTCATATAGGAAAGAAATGACTACACAGTGACCAGAGAGCTATAAAAATTAATACATGTTATGCAGCTTTATTTTTGCTTTGTAGATGTTTTCAATGTAAGTAGAAGAAAAGTCACTCACACATCCCAACTACCAAAACTATGAAATACATGTAATTGTAAAATGTTCTCATTTTTTAATTCCTGTAGCCAATGATCACCTCATTATCTACTGATATGGTACATACAGAGTAATAGGTATGTGGCCTGAACTTGGAGGTACATGTATGTGTATGTGAACAACATGCACATAGATGCATAAGACATGTTGTTCAGACATAATCATTCAATCATCCCAGGAATTACAGCAACACAATTAAGCAAACACATTTGTTTAAACAATCTTAAAAAAATACACTTAATGCTACACTTGAAATATAAATGACAATTCCTAGCAAGTACAGATGCTTAACAAGCAGCAGAGCTGGCCTCCTGGTGGGTAGCCAGTCCAAGCAGTTCTGGCTACAGCACCCTCTTCTCTTCTTGACATACACAGACTCTAAATTGCAATGGGGGGGCTTTGTGGAAAAATAAATGTCTTTAAAAAAAAACAAAGTTTGACGATAAAATATGGGTGGGAACAGCATTGGGCTGGTGAAATGGGTGCTTTTACTGCAGGACTTCTCAGAGCCTTCAGCATGTTGTGAATCTCCAAGTGAGAACCACAGAAATCTTTTTTTCAGTGGATCATTTCAGGGGAATAGTCTTCAATGGAAAACACTGGTTCAGAAGAATTAATAAATTATACATACATATTTAAAATTGCAAATAGACATTTCAGTTTAAATAGTCCTATTTCTTACCTCAAATAAACTAATTTTTATTGCCTCAAAATGCATATTTAAATTATATAATCCAGGTGTCATGTTAAAATAATTTCATTGTATCATGTTTCCTGGAATACTATCTACATAGTGAATTGCCTATTCTAGGCTAAGGGTAGTAACACATTTCCTGAAGGAATTAGGAAGTTGGTAGCTTCCCAATTATAGCCTAGAAGAACTAAGGTGAGGATGTATTAATGGTTTCCTCAATGCTGTATTTAAAATAAACAGTGAACTAAATTCTCCTGAATTCTACTTTTTGAATAATATCATGTGGTCCACTATATAGTAGATGATAGAAAGATGTAGAGATACTGATATAGACATATAGATAGATGGAAACAGATTGCTACCTAATTTGAGATACTCCATTGCCAACCGTGTGAAGTCTCCCTTTTTTCATGCATGGTAATTAAACACAAAACATTTTCTATCTAGCCATTAAGTGTCGTTTATCTTCTCCATTCTAAAGCATGTAATGCTCAGTAATGCTAAGCCTATTTTGAAAGAGTAGTAACTTTTAATCACTAGTAGAACAATAGGCAAATAAATAGATTTCCAAAAATAATGACTTAAGGCAGCACTTGAAACATAATTGATGACTTAGAGGGAAAAAAAACTGGGGAAGTTGCATGTTTTCCCTTTACTTTTTAAACTGTCAAATGTGGTAAGATAGTCTAGTCATGTGCCTACACCTGGCGGGCACTCCAGTAGTGGCTCTCCCTTTATTCTGTCTTTATGACATATCTTGCATTATCAAGGAAAGGATCTTTTTTATGGTTGGGACTTGAATCTGTGTGTCACACGTGTCTGGCACAGTGCCAAGTACAGAGAGCATACAAACATGTTTGTTAAGTGACTGAATGACTTTTCTTGAACCATACTTCATGGAGTCACTGTTGTTCTTTCTGAGATTCCTGACAAGATATGCTATTCTTCTTCCCTAAGGGTGAGAAAAGATCTGAAACCTTTGAAAACTCACAGAATGTCAGATTGATCTTCTCCACTCTCTTCCCTGCTCTCAGCATGAACCATACCTTTCCAGGAGTGATGAGCACTTAATAACCCCTAACTCTGTCCTCTGGCTAGGTGCCCTACCCTTTATTTCTTACTGGATCTTGAGTGGATGGCAGGTAGCAGAGAAGCTTACTGTATTCCACCTACATTTTGGAAATTTGTAATTTTATGTAAAGGTCCACTTTTTTAGATAGGGAAAAAAAAATACCTGCTTCCAGCTTCACTGCTCATTAATTCTTAAGCACACTAATAGGACAGACCATCTATTAGTTACAGAGCTATTATATTGTTTCAGAAGACAGGAAGAATAAGTTCATTTTCTATAGTAAAATGCCATGAATTCACAATATGATTAAACAGGAAAATGAAAAAATCATAAATTTAATCTACTCTCATTGTCATTTTCTTCCAATTAAACTATTGGCTACAGTTAAAGCAAGGCTACAATTTTGCAAATCAATTACATTGCATAAGAAGTTCTCCATACCTACTCTTCCTAAATTGGAACTATTTTCTCACACAGATGAAATAATTTGGAGTTGCTCCTATTTTCAAATACATTAACCACTTTTATTTAGTGGTGTGTACTTTGTGTAGGCCACCTGACAAATGTGATTTTACCACTGTATATACAACTGAATCTGTCATTTCGTGGGAGGACTGTGTTCTTGCTATTAGTTTGTGAGTAAGTCCTATTTCCTATTTGCTTTTGGACCACTGATTCTCAAAGATGTTTTCTATAAGCAAACTGGGGGGTATATGTATGTGGCAACAGGGACCTTCTGGGTCTTTCAGTAGAATCATCCACAGGGATACAATTAAACCCTTAAGATGTTTCCTATTAACCAAGTTATTGATTATCTGAGATGGTTTCAATCCCATTTACTTTGTCTAATGAAGATAATACTGCGTAGTATATAAATGCCCCCATTCTGGGATGATAGGTACTATAAAAATAAAAGAATTGTTAAAGCAGTTGTTACTTAAAAGAGCAAAGTATAAACACAAGACATTAAACTCAGTGGAGGCAACAATATAGGAGTTGCTGAGCCAAATCAGATTAATAGTCCATCTAATTTGATTCTTGTTTTCAACACTGACCAATACTTGATGCACTGGAAATTAAACAAGATTTATGCACCCACTCAATTGTGCCTTACTACTTCTGAAAGGAAAATTCTTTCTGGTCCTTGTGGTGATTAACTTACACCCTGAAGCATGAGATTTTATTATCTTTAAATCATGATCTGGGCTTATAGAGATGCAAATTTTATGTTAACCTTCGTAAAATGATCCATCCCATTTTCATTTTCAGACTCAGTATTTGTCTCAATAGCTCTCCCTGGCATGAATTCTGTAAGTTATTTCAAACAAAAGAAATTACTTCTTTTGTTTCAAATTTACTCTGCTTTAATTGAACTGAGAATTGTGATTCTTTACTCTTGGTTGTGGCAACAGAAAACTTTCATAATCGAATTCAATATAGTCCAATACCAGACATTTGAAAAAAATCTTCCATTTGTAGAAACAAAATCTCTAATTTGATATGTGCCCTTGAAGTCATGAATTGATTACTGTATTCAACATACCAGAACATATTCATCCAAATGTTGCTTCCTTCCAGGTGACACTTCTGAGAAGCTGTGCACTTATTTCAATAATGCTGCTTTTATTGGAATATTCAGGAACTTCCTGCTAGAATTCTCTTCAGAGTCTGTGGGACACTTTTTACATATCCTCCTCAGACAACTCTGTCTTTTGATGGTGAATGTGACTTTTGGAAACTGCTAATAGTCACTGGAAGCCAAGTCTGTGGGTTATATTGGGGTGATGCTTCAGGAAAAGAATGAGGAGTAAAAACAATGTAACAAGATGGATTTTCTAACTTGTGGTTCATAAACTTTTCCTGACTACAGTTCTAAAACAGGAGTTTCAAAAATCTTTTGAACTCTGGGAGCAGTAATAAAATCAGTTTGCAGCCTCCCAAGGTGACTACTTTGAATGCAACACTCATTCTGGGAATATAAATTCTGGTCTATGTGGTAAAATGAATCTAGTTCCAATGGCTTTAAAGTCATACATTGTTTTCAACATAATAATTTCGATCCATGTCTAGGAATTCCAGCCTATGGAAAAACTATATATCCTTAGGCTTTACTTAACAGCCCAACCTTAACCGACCTTAAATAGTGTGTAAAATGGCTCAAGCCAGAGAGCCCTAGCCTTCCTTCACAAGAGCATATATTCGTAGTGCCCCCTAAAGGCTCAGCTAAAGGCTCATAAAGACCATTTCAATTAAGAAACCTGTGTAGATGACTTTTTAAGAATATCTAGATTATTTCTTATCTTTATAAAATGATGTATCATAAGGCAATTTAAAAAATGTTAATGTCACTTTCAAAATTTTTTTTATTAAAGCAATCTTGCAAACTGAATACATAAGTCAGCTAAATTTTTCACACACGAACCTTCCCCAGTCATTTGCACACCTACCAGTAACATTAAACATAAAAGTAACACTAATAATAACAATAAATAGCTGGTATTTATTATATGCTTCCTGTATTTGGGGTCCCGAATCATTCAGTTTACATAGCGCTTCATATTTTATCCTCATGGAAACCCTATGATCTTCTCTGTTTAACATATGAGTAAAGTGAGACTTTGAACAGCTGAGTAACTTGCAAGACCTGTAGTTATGATGTGGAAAACCTGGAGTTTGAACCCAGATCCACATGCCCCATATACCTGTGGACTTCTCTGCCTTCTAGGACTCTCAGTGTGACATTGGTGGCACTTCAGGGGCCCCTAACATTTTTGTCCCGATGAATGGAAGCATAGAGATTGAAGATATCTTAGAGATCTTTTCCAATCCTTATGTACAAAACTTGGCTTCCTGTTTTTAAATGTTCCTATGGAAAGAAACTGTTTACCCAAACAATTCAAGAGTTTAGTAATGTCTATTGTTCATACTAAATTCCCCTAGTTTGAAATAGTGTTTCTTTCCTTGTTCTAGAGTCAGAGAAAATGGAGCACATGTAATCACCATCCCATGTCTAAGGTCCATGGCTTGGACATACCTAGGTCTTTCCCAGTCTTAGTAACTTCAAATTCTCTTTTCTCAGCTACTATCTTCTGTCCTTCACCTTTCTATTGCTTTTATGACTTTTTCCTCTAAAATCCCTCCAACTTCTCCCTTTTAATTGATAAAGCCAGAAGTTGAATAAAATTTTCCAGGGTCTGGCCAGGGTTGTGTCTGCAACCATCTATGCTCTTATTCATGCGTCCTTTGTATCTCAGGTGTTTGCACAGCAGAGAGTGGCCTGTGCTGGGCCTGTTACTGAGCAAGTCTAACACTGTGTGGATCTATCCTTGGCTCCACAGGACCAGGTGAAGCCCCTGCACAGCTGGAAAAGCCTGGTGCACAGCAGTGCTTTGCAAACTTCCTGCAGGCCCCAGATTCCTGAGGGTCTTGGGACAGCTGCTGGGGGGGTGGGGGGTGAGACGGCAGCCTTCTACCCAAGTCTCATTTAAACCAGGGCAGCTTTACTCTCAGTTGTCTAATATGTAAGAGTTGCCATAGAATATTATTGGGAATAATAAGAGGTCATAGTTCTAAAGAGATACATATATACATATAAATATACGTATATATTTTGCAGCACACCTGGTATAAGGAGATGGTGAGTGGAGATCAACTCCAGACTCGTGCACTTGTTACCTCTGTGTGGTTTTTCCTCTTTAGTAAAATGTGGATAATCAAGCTTACTTTGAGGGATAAGGTGTGGAGATTGAGGAAACTCACACAAAGTCATCTTTTAAAAATATAAATCTGATTATTTTATCCCCTACTGAAACCCATTCAGTGCCTTCCCTTTGTATTGAGAATAAAACCCAGCCCTTTTCAGCATCCTGCCAGCCTTTGGGATTTGGCCCCTGCCCATTTTCCCGGCTTCATCTCAAACTACGCTTCCTCTCCTCACTCAGCTCCAGCCACACCAACCTCCTCTCAGTTCAACGAGACGTTTTTGTCCCGGAATCTCAGCTAGTGCCACAGTGCTGTCTGGTGGGCCCACCGCTCAGGCTCCCTCTGTGTCCTGACAGCTCCTTATCATCCTTTGGCTCACAGCTCCAACGTCAAAGAGGACTTTGTGGCCATGCTAGCAGATTCCTTGCTTTATTTCCTTTAAAATGCTGCAATTCTCAGACACCTTGGTCCTTTGTTTGTTCACGTGTTTATAGTCAGTCTCTCAGACCAAATAGTAAACATGATGGGTCTCCCTGTTCTGCACTGTGTCCTGAGCCTGGCCCGGTGCTTGGCACTGACCACATGCCCAGGGAAGTTTGTCAGATGAATACATGCATGAGTGCATGGGAAAACACGGAGTCCGGCTGGGGTGCTGCCATCACCTGGAATTGTAACTATTACCACCACGTAGCATTTTATGAGCGCACCTTTAGGTTTCTGAGAATGGGGAAATAAGTTAAACAAACTCAAAAAATTGTAACATAGATAGAATATATATATAAATGTGAATGGCTATTATTTTCCTTGTCATAATTTACAATGGGAAAGAAATGGATTTATACATGTTGCCCTGTTCAGTGGGAGAATAGGCTGGTAAATTTTCTGAATGTGCCCGCAAGGTCAGACTGCAAATACCCACCCACATACAAGGTCAGAGGGCCATTTTCTAACGTGGGGAGGGTGTTTGTAACTTTCCTTCAATTTGTATACACACGATAGATAGTTGTACATAAATAGACATTCAACGGTTCCAGCAAAATTCCTACTGCCAAAGAGATGAAAAACATCAGAGAAAGCTGTAAAAAATGCTTGGTTTTTCAAATGTAGAAATGGCAACTTGCAGCATTTACACAAATTGCCGTATACTGTGGGTTGCAACTCAAATGAAGAGTAAGAAAAGTTGCAGCTAAGAGCAGATCTGAGGACATTTTTTGAAAGTAAAGGCTTATCAGTATTCTAGCATTCTGTAGAACATCAGATGCCCTGGATTGGAGTTGAGACTTTATGTATTGATTTCTCATATATAAAATGCTGTGACTAAAACTATTTAAAATGTTCAAAAGAAACTTACCTTGAATGAAGTAAGGAGGATTCATTTCTCAAAGAGTCCCCCTTACATTTTGGGCATATTGATCTGAATAATACCAATGTGACTATTTAACTGAATGGCTGGATGGGTCTAATTTCTAAAAAAAAATGTACCTTATATTTTTGCTATAATTTTATGCACATTCTGTACAGTTTATAAATTTATAGAAATGTGAGACAGTATCAGCAGGAAATATAAATAGGTTCAAGAGTAGTGAGATAATTTAGAAAGTGTGAGATCCATGATGAGAGAGAACAGGGAGCTAGAAATGTTAAAGTTAAATAATAAATATTAAGCTTTCCCATCTCATGTCTTCGAAGTAGAAAATGATGTTGCATCAGGCCAACAGTGCATTGAAATCTTACACATTTATATTTTGTGCTCTCTTTTCTTCTCTGCATCAGTATATTCTGTGTATGTTTTCCCTAATAAAAACTAATTTATATAATTATTTTAGGCTTGTTGGAAGGGGAATAGGTATTTATGGATAATAGAGGAAACATATTTTTGTGAGTGAATGGAATGAGTCCACAGCCCCAATCCACACTGAGCCAAGTAACAGCCAAAAGCAGATTTGAGATAACACAGTGTCAGGTACTTATAAATTCAGCCCTGTCCTTGGGGTTACCTCCCTGAGAAATCTATAAAGGGAAATATATCAATAATAACCTGAGTCTAGAGTCAACTCTTGAGTATTTATACAAAAAAAGACTAGTGTTCAAGATATTCTAAACGTAAAATATGTTTAAGTGTTTTCATTTTCAAATGAAAAGATGCAGTTTTTTTTTGGAGGGGGCAGACTTACATCTTAATGATGCTATATTGAAGCTAGAATTTAAGGCAGTTGACATCTCCTCAACAAAGGCCAATGGACAGGGTGCTGGGGAGGGGGCCAACTTAGAGGGGATATGGACAAACAGAAAGTTGGCTCAGGATTAACAATGTGCTGTGACTAATCCACAAAACCAATAATCCACAGGTGGACAGTATTTCACAAAAGACCCATAGGAAGCTGCTCTGTTCTTTTAGGTATGAACAAATATTTCCAAAACAAGTAACTTTGTTTAGGATTTACTTTTTGTTTTTTTGACAAAGAGGGTTGTGGAGAAATGCTAAAGCGATCTTTTATGCTCTTTAAATGCCCATCAGAGTCTGCAATAAAATGGCCACGATCCATCATAATACCACACAACTGCACGTTACCTTGGATACAAGGCTGGCTCTGTATGCTGCTAGTTGCTTCAGGTACTCCTTCTTTGCAGCCTCGGTTTTCTTTTTATAGACCTGTAGCAACAACAAAGAGTTTTAAATTAGAAAGTGCATCTGCTTTTGTTTCCAGAGATGTACAATGCAGAATCATAATTGCATGCCTGTGTTGTGTGAGTGACACACACACACAATATAATATAATAATATATTTCTCCCCAAAGATTGTGTTTTCTTATGGAAACAGATTTTTAAGAAGTGTGGCAATAGACTAGATAAGAAGAAGATTAGCCAGAGTAAAATTTTCCATTTTACATTAAGCATATGAAAGGATTTATCTGGGTTACTTTGAGTGGAGGTAGTTGGCTTAGAAAGATAGTATTGATGAAGGTTCCCAGGGAAACCACATACAAGTAAAAAAGCTATTCATATTTATATAATGGGCAGATAATTCTACAGTACATACAAATCCTGATACACGTTTCATGCTAAATATAAAAACAAGGACAGAATTCAAAGATGACCAGTTATGTTCAGTAAGTACATCAACAGAACAGTACCGAGTTTGCAGGTTTGTCACTACTTGAATATTTTAGCTTTGAGGTTCTATTTTCAAAGACTTGGGAATTGGTGATGGTAGTCAAAGACACATTTGGGAGTGGACCGGGGTCCTGGAGTGGCCGAGGACTGCATGCGTGCTATGCCGTGCAGCCTGCTGTGGTCGTGTCCTTTGCAACGAAAACCTGGATGACACGGATCTGTCACCTCATCGTGAAAAGGTAAAAATGTTCTGAAAGGAACTTCAGCTTCCAGAAGCTTTTCATTTTTTCAGAGGGAATCATCTTGAAAATAAATGTAAAATCATGTAAATTGAGCAAAAGTACTGAAAAAACGACTTACTGGTATGCTAAAGGTCACATCACTAAGTTAAACAGAAAGGAGTCATTAGAGTCGAAAAATGAAAGATTAGCAAAGTGAGCACGCATGGCTGTCTGCTACCATTAAGTTGATTCTTTCAAGGCTTTAGAGTCTGTTTTTGGCAATCTTTTGAAATTAGCCTTAAAGAACAAACTATTTTTTACCATTTACTCTGTAAACGGAAATGTATTTTCATTGATACAACTCTTCTAAATTTCCCACATCTTGAATTTTATAGCAGGGAATGAGGCTTGGTGAATGTTTTGTAACGCTGAGCTCAAAAACAGACAGAGATCAGTATTGAAAAGTGGCTTTAGATTAGTCAAGAGTAGTTAAATATAAATTATGTCCAAAGACCAAATATCTGCCAAAATTGGCAGTAGAGGTCAATTTATGGTTTCTAATGCCAAAGGTGGTTTGCTGAGCTGAGGCCCCAGCTGTGAAAATCAGTGTGAGAAATAGTATTTACTCATGAATGTATTAATTAAAGCATAACATTTTACTTAAGGTAAACAAATAACTAACCTTGTCAACAGAAGTATAAATTATAAAGGACCCTATGAAATGAACGTGCTGATTGTTCTCCATTAGGGATGTCTTCAGTCTAGACTTGTGTATTTGGCATTGTGGTATCATAAAAGGCAATTAGAGTAAGGCAATTAAGATTCTGTATAATAGTATCATACAATCATTATGCCATCTTTTCTAAATGTGAAACTAAAGAAATTCAAAAGTTTTTTAGTAAAAAGCCAATAAATCCTTTGGTTCAAGTACAAAAGTATTCTCAATTTACTAAGCTAATTATTGGAAGTCAAACTCAGATTCTTTTATGGAAATCTGCACATAAATAAATGCTAGTGTACAGCAAATGTACAGCAAATTTAGTAGTATGACCCATATATATTACATGCCTTGGTTTAGCCAAAATCAGAAATACAGAGCTCTCCTGCTTTTCATTTATTTATTATTTTCCTAAGAGACAGATTTCTGTTTATAGTTTTTCTTTCCATCTTTTCTCTGAGACATAATTTATAATTAATGACTTTAAACTGACAATGTTTACATTTACTTTTACTACCTTAAAACTGTTTTGAAGGGGTTCTCCTCCCACACAGATAGAAATCCTATTCAGGACCCTGAAGCAAATGTTTAGTAAGTGTATCTTTGATGGTAATCTGCATCTGTATGCTCAAAGCATTTCTAGCATGTTTTTATTAATATGCTACTTCAAGTGATCTCCCAGTCAGCTAGGAAAGGTTCTTTCAGCTTCCAAAGGCAAATATAACACCCTTTGGTCCATAGCATTACCCAAAACATCATTTCCTAAGTAGCAGCAGATAAGATGGTGTTGCCAGATGGCCTGATTGCAGCATCCATCATCTTCTTGCATATATTTGGTTTCTACCGAAACAGCAACAGTGTTATTACAGTGCTATGCCTCTGTTGGGCTCCCAGTAGTTAACATCCACACAAAGTGTTAACTTTCCTGAAATTTGGTGATTAACAACCACAGGAGAAAGGTGGCTAACACAAAGTGTTTCAGGCTGAATATGCGCCTCCTGGTTTCAGCTGGGGATCGATGTTGTTAGGGGATACCTGACTAGCATTCAGAGTGCCCTGTTTTCTACAAATGGCTCCCTATTGCCTATTGATGACTGGCTATGTGGGATCATTGCACAAGTGCCTAAATACCACTTTAGAAAAGAGTAAACCCATCACGTCACATTACATGGATTGATGGATTCGCTCTTCCCTGAATAGCTGCAGATGTTCAGAGGGAAGATTCAAAGGGTGGTAATTTCAGGAGGTATACTTCTGTAATTATGTTTAAAGGGGAGCAGCCCAGACCAAATTAAAATCTGAGGTGGTTTCCCTGGCAGTAATTTAGAACCTCCACCTTTGAGAACTACCTAATGGCTCCAGTATTATATACCCTGTATATCTTTCTGCTGCTACCTTCTAAAATTGCACCAAGATGCTTTTTGAACTCTGTATTTGATGGAAATGTCTGAAGAGATGCCTCAAATGTATAAGAGTGATAAGAATAGGTAAGAATTACACATACAAGTTAAGTGGGGAAATTCTTACTTAGGACAGATATTTAAAAATCCTCAGTAAAATGTTCCTCAAAAACATTTCAAATCTTCTGTTCATGGATGGAGAAGGTCACCTACTGGTAGAAACCAACCATGACATTGACTGTGTTTGGCAATGAGCAGCCCACGGCAACGTCTGACCTAACCCAGGAGGATGGGTCTGGCTCATGTCCATGTTACGTTTGGGAAAGACAAACATTTTAAAGATACGTGATTCATACAGTAAATATTAGTACTCAGTTGAGCTACAAAATGGCTTCCAAATGGTCTCCAGCTGTTTGAAATAAAGTGCAAAGTTGGCCAGATGAGGATTTAAAAATTCATAATACATCATTTATCATTTCCCCCAGCTCATCCAAACACTTTTGAATTCATCCTGTCCTAACTTAGTTATATGCTGCAGTTTGTTATTCTAAGAAAGCTACCATATCCTAAGGAGTGCATCTCAGTGGTTAAGCGAAAACATATATATAGTAACTAAAACTAAGACATATGTAGATAGACATCAAATAGCAATTCTAGAGAAACCAAATCCTGTCCATGTAATCTATTGATTCACTGAACCATTTTTGAAATTCTTTTAATACCATGTTTTTATAGGCTAATAATCCCTAATTAAAATCAGCAGCTCAATATCAATGCCTGTGGTAAACTCAAATAGAAAAAATTCTAATGCAATCTGTCATTTTACGCTTTTACTTTCCACTCTTTCCCCAAACAAACAATCCATCTAATTCATACAAAACACAAAATCTTTTAAATACCATTTAATTCTTTCTTCCTTCCTTCCATTCTGTTCTTGCCCTTAGTTAATTTCTGGTGTTGGTTTATTTCAACCATGCCTTCAAAGTCATAATAAGAAAAAATGTACAATTCTTCCAATTCTGGATTCCAGTTAAACACTATAAAAAAATCTAAAAGCATTTTTGTTTGGTTGACTTCAAATGTAGTTTTTTTCCCCACTATAAATTCATATTTACTAGAAAATGATAAGAAATACAGTGGTGTACAAGAAGTTACAATTTTATCACAATTCCCTGACATATCCTTTAGAAATTAATGTTTGCAGCTTCTTTCAATGCTGTTACTATTTAATACAGTTAGAGAAAATGCATTTGTATTTTATACAGAACTAAGTCCTTATGTGTGGTTAAATTTTTATCTTGTGTAACTTGCTCAGCATTTTCTTAAGCATTCCAGAACTCAATGAACTTTATAAAGTAGTACTCAGACTACTGAAAATATACAATGTGACAAAAATCTTGCTATCGATTTTCCCTAACCATCTGATCCAACAAAATGGCCTTGTTGCCTGTTTTGGGAATGGCAGGTATCAGAGCAAGCTCCTTGTCTGAAAAAATAGCTACAAACTATATACATAAAATATATCTTTTTATTTATTAAGTGAGGATGACTGGGGCAAGTATGTTGTTCAATTACACTAAACAATATATGGAGTGTCTAATATGTGCCTGCTGTGCTGTGAGACTCTGAAGCTACAGAACCAAATAAAGGCATTAAAAATATACCTCTGTTGTGTACATTTATTTTTTCACACATTATATATATACACATATATATGTGTATGTATATTGTCTTCAATGATTTCAACAAGAATGGTATTATTATCCCCATTCTACAGATGAGAAAATTAGGATGGGTAGTTATTTTAACCAGTGTCTTATAGCAAATATGGCAGAACCATGATATGAATCAAACTGACCTGGTATCAAAGATTCGTCTTTGTTCACTCAATGGCTCCTTCTAGCTATGCGGGAAGTCCCCTGGATGCTCTTCTTCAGACCCCTAGCTGCAGGGCCTGCTCTTCTCTGTCTCCAGCTGAAGCCCCAGATATAGGTGCTAGTAGGTGTTCACAGCAGGTGTTTAGGAAATATCTGTCATTGAGTGTATGACCCCTAGTATCAGATTTCTCCTCCTGTGAGGATAAGCCTGAAGGCTCATGATAAAGTACTGAATTGTATCTTCTATGTTATAATGGACATCAAAGGAAATAGAAGATTTGATATACAGATATACAAGCTGCCCACCCCAAACATTTTTAGCAATAATACGTAAGGTACAACAGACTTGAATATTTTGTTCGAATTCTCTCCCTACCAATGTCATTGAAACTTGCAAGTGAAATGTCTGCCCCCACTGTATTTGAGTACAGAATATTTCTATATGTGTACTCTATATGTTTATGCCAGTGGGCAATGATCCCCTTTATGTATTAATAATTATATGTGCACACACACACACACACACATACACACACATATATATATACACACACATACATATATATGTATATATACATATGCCTGCATTTTAGAAATAAAATATGCTGGCCATTTCCTGTAATAATTTTAATTGCTCAGTTTCAAATTTTTATGAATCAAGTTTTTTTTGCATTCTACAGCTTGGAAACAAACAATTGTTTCACATGTTTTTTTTGCATTGTTTAAAAAGATCTGGGAAAATACATCATGTTTATAAGGAAATGGCCAAGATAAGCACATGTGTAAGTGTTAAAGGGTGACGGGATTTTAGTTAACCTTAAGTATTGTTGACATAAAATCCAAATTTTATCCTATGTGGTGGTGCAGGAGGGGAGTCCCCAACAGCATTTATGTAGTGGGTGTTTGAGCACCGATGAGGAGTAAACGATTTGATTCTGTGGGCTCGGAGGGTTTGTCAGCTGCCTTATAAGTATAATTCTGGCTCTTCATGTCCCTGCTGCTTCTAATTTAGCAGGACAGGCTCATAATTGAAGCAAATTAACTATTTACACTTGCCACTTCTACCAGGGGAAGAGGACACAGCAGCAGGAAAGAATGAGTAGGAAATTACATTCTTCCCACTTGTGTCAGATCTGCCCTTATATAAACACATTAACAGTAATTTCATGAGGCGTCAAACATAGGAATAAATACTGAGGGATAAAATAATGAGGTGTTGCTATTGAACTGAACTACTATGGCTAATATCCTTGGATATGAATTATGCATCCTGAGAGAAGGCATATGTTACAGTATTCAAACAGTCTCCCTGCAAGTGATATCTGCTCATTAGGCTCTGGATCTCAAGGTAAGTCTCTCCTGTTCCATCTACGACAGAGCCAGCATTTACAAAAATACACTCTCTGGGCACCGTGGGCTGTGGTTTCTCCTGCACATAACAAACTCTGAACAGGCCTTCCACTCCACTTTTAGCATAACAGCATGTTTATTTAGCTCTTTGGCTGAAGCTTTAAAGCCATTTAATGTAATGTAAACAAGAACATTTTGTTTGTAATTTGCTAAATGTATTACAGCCCAACGGTGTCTCCAATTAGGAACTTAAGGTTCATTTAGTAATTTACATCTGGTTCTGATTTAAGGTGACTTTCTTTTTCCACTTAAGAGCTGACTTTCCATCGCTAAAAAGGACTCAAGCACCCTTTATAGATCTTTGGACCAATCCCTTCTGCTTCAAAGCTGGACAGAATGTTTAATGTAGTAGGGCTTGAGTTCTCTGTTGTCACTGTGGACCTAGAGCCTACATTTCAAACACCAGAATCAGAGAATTCCAGAAATAATGGGGAGAGACAAGAAATTCAGCTGAAAACCTCATAAAAAAGATGCTGAGGGTTGCTGAAATGCCAAGGAACCTACCATAAAGGGTATGATTTTGTTAAGTTATTATTTTTCTTTCTTTTTAGGTTCCAGTCAGTGAAAGATAAGTAGCAAAGACCAGCATATCTAGCACCACAGCAATCTTATGATTCATTTCTCTTTCTCCATCTGGTGCCTGTTCAACAACTTAGTAAGCTTCTCAAACGGGCTCTTCATTGTCTTACGATTCATTAGCATTTAAAACCTCGGGTTGGAATCCCAAACACAATTCTTCTCCCTTTCCAGATTCAGCACTATCTTTCAAACTATTAAAATGGAAAGATCTCTGATATGTGGAGTGTGTTCAGTGGCTTTGGTAAGGGATTCATAAGGGAGGTTTTGTACTCCTGGAGGATTTTTATCGCTTCTTTCAGCTTCCTTTTGATTTTTCTTCTTTGAGAGATTCTTCACAGAAACGAAAGTACATATAGTTTCTCACTCACCATGGGTTCTGAAAATAAAGATCTGCCCTTCTGCAGTGGCTTCTTATTCCCGCCTATACTCCACAATGAGGAAGCATGTGATATAAACATACAGCAGCTCTATTAGTCATGTAACCTCTGGCTGTCAAGAAAACATTCAATTGTAATCTCACTAATAGCTGTTTTTCTTTAAATATTGTAATTTTCCAAGCCCCTAATAAGTCATCAATAATTTTGTCCCTTTTTCCCAGTTTGTGTTTATATTTGTAGCTGTTCATAATTGTGGGCTATTATGACAACAGGATTTTTGAACAATCGGGGCACACGAAATCTTAGCCTTCTACTCCAACCAGCTGCCTACACAATGCCAATAGCGTCACGTGGGGCTGCTTTGTAACATGCCCATTTGTCCTATATTTTGAAGTTTAATGGTCTGCCTCTAATCTGCTCCAGCAACATTCTTTGAAAAATACATAACAGCATGTGTGCTTTCCAATTTGAATATTAAATGAGAGTAAAATACAATTAATTTAAGTTTGAAACAGAGATATTATACAATGTTGGCACAGTGAGTCAACATAAAGGGAAAGAACAGGTGGTAATACACCATAATAACACTTTTGGATAGTTTGCTGAAATTCTCTTGACGCCCGAATGTGCATTCTAGGCAGGCATGTTCGCTTTGCTGGCAATTCTTGCAACTGTTAGACAAGCTGCTGTGCAGCAGCAGAGCAGAGGCCCACCTGATGCAATATGCTCCCTTTTGTAAGGAGAGTGTCTGATTTAATTCATTTGACCCCCTCTCTGTTCGTCTCTGGGATGGGCCTTCATCCTATGTGTGCCACAAGCCATATTTTTTTGTAGTTTCACTATATTTATTAAGCCAGATCATCTTTTAAGAGGAAAGAACAAGCTATGCCGAACCCCTGTTTACTCATATAAGGCATGGGGACAAATCATTTTAGAGTGACCTGGGCTGCTCCCAATACCAGGTTTTGATAATGGTGCTCAAATTTTAAAATATTATTCTTTTTTTAAATAAGAGAAAAAGATGGTTATTTTTGTTAAGGTATATTCCTAAACAGTCTTGGCATAACTTTTTGTAATAACTGGATTCTGATTACAAAATTCATTTATAATACCAATGAGTTATATAGGTCAACTATTATAGAATTTCATCCTTTATTTATAAAATAAATTTCCAAAAAAAACCCCACCTCTTTTCATTACGGGAGAACCCAAAGGTAGACTCATGACACGTTACTTATGAAGTTGGAAGTAAAACGCAAAAGAGAAAGAGGAACATGTTCTGTCATCACAGGTATACAATTAAAAACCCTTAAATGGTACATCATAATTGTGATCATTTCTCCACTAGAAAGGCCCAGCCCCAATTTTTATAGACAGAATGGGAGAATGGGAGTAATTTCCCTTTTTAACATGACAGTTGAGAATAGTGAATCTCATATTCTTCAGGTCTGTAAATACCTTATTATGGTCAGACAAAAAGAATGTTGAGTATTATCTTAATGTTCCCCTCTTGCTTTAATAAAAATAAAAGGCTTTATTATAGTAGAATTAGTGGGAAAAACCTGCAGCTTTATATTTGCTGCTTTGAGAATGAGCCAATTTTCATCATGAGAACATTATTCTTTTCTACCAGAAACACAGAAACAGGCACTGACTTTTAATATTGATAATTTCAGTAGTGAGTAATTGGTAAAGGACCAATTGTGGGCTAGGAAAGGCCTTTGTAGACCTCCCCCTTTTAAAACCACTGCTCTTAAAACCACATGAGTTCCTCTGATGAATGTGGGAAATAATTAGAAAAAGGTATCTGGGCTCAGGGAGAGAGATAAGGGGAATCAGAGGAGTGAGCACAACTGGTGGTTCTTGAAAAGGAGTAGTGTGTGCATATGAGTGCATACATACGCACAAAATTAAATGAAGTTTCTCTGATAAAGTAGGAGCTAAGGGCACTCCTATAAGTCTTGGAACAACATCTCGGCTCAGGTGCTGAGTCTTGGTTAGGGGAGAGGGGCTGAATCTTCAGAAGGGAATCACGGATGTCCTCTGGTGATCAAGAGCTGCTTGGGACCTAGGGAGGGCAATCAATTTCTGAATGTCTCCTCTGGGAAATACACCTCATAATGCAAAAGAGTTTATAGTATTGAAGTCTGGTGCCTATCCAAGAATACATACAGGGGTTATGAAAGTGTAAAGAGGAATGTCCCGTGCAAGGCATCATAGTTACAAAGTCCAGAGAAGAGAGTTGGGACTGGGGTTGCTGGCTAATGTGCACTGAGTTTCTCATTCCATGATGCTCTACTGAGGGAAGGAATGAAGTCACAGTACAATTCCACCATGAATGTCCAACATCATTTGGGAGCCAGCCCTTGGCTTTGGGAGTGTGAGAGCAATTGATCTGAGTTAGGCTAGAAACCAGTTTTAAAATTTTGAAACAATTATATTATGTTTTTAAAAAGTCACAAAACACAATGTCAACTACCCTTTTGACAGTGAGATGGGTATTTCAACTGAGTGCATAAAGAACATTTCAGGGGCTTGATTTTTGCCCTTGAAGATGACTCTTGCAACTTAGTGCTCCACATGGTAAGCTTTTGCTTTCCTGTGAAGCCATTCCCTGGAGCTGGGAATCTAGAAAAAGACACAAGGAAATGTGTAGAGTTTCAGATTGTAAAAGACATTTTGGCTTACAGAGAAGGAGGCTTGGAGAGAAGGGGGGCAGGTTCTGTGTTCCGTAGTAACTGGTTTTACCATTACAACTATAGTTGATTTCACAGAGTTTTAGAAAAGAACTGTAAGTTGAGTGATTAATTCAAGTTACAGTAATTCTATGTATCAGCCACGTAATCTTAGACAAATCATTTTGAACAGAATGGGGGACTCTGTCTTCTTCTCTGCTCTGTCCCCAGTGTCTAGAGAAGTGCCTGGGGCACATTGTAAACGCTGAACAAACATTTCTTGAAGGAATAAATGAGTGAATTTAATAATCCGGCCCCATTTCATAATCTGAAAAACTTGGATAAAAGTATCTTTGAGTTTTGGGCAGAATAAATGAGGTAAATCATGTGAAATCATTCTTGAAAGTATAAAAAACTGTGTATATATATATATATATATATTATAGATGTTGATAAAGATTCACAATACATACATACTTCTGGATATACACAGGTTTGAGACTTTATGTTTCTTACATACTTCCCTGGATCTGATGAGAAGTAAATGTCTCTACCAAGAATCAAATATATGAGACTAATCCATCGTTAATAGAATTCAGTATTCCGCAAGAGCTAAGGCTGCATCTTCGTAATCATTTCAATGGCTGTAATTTAATGATGAAGCTTGTTTATGTTTTTCTTTTTGACAATGAAATTCCAGATGGTGACAACAGCAATCCAGTCCCTGGTTTAGAAATATGAGATTGATATCGCTTCTTTGTTGAGCGGAGCTACATCTAGGTGCTGAATTCTTGCTCTTTCCATTGATTCCCTTATTAAGAACTGGGCTTTTCAGGCTATGGCTGAGATGGAAAGTGCCTCCCATGGCCCTCTCTGAGCATGGCTCTCAGTTGCCCCATGGCAATCCACATGAAAAGAAAATAGCCAGGCATCTGGTCTCATTTAACAGAGCCTAGAACTGAGTAACATACCCTAGAGGTCTTTAGGCAACAGATGAGAGCAGAAACCCTTAAATTTGAGGTTCATTTAGCAAAGAGCAAAGAAGGTCTGATGACAAAAGGGTGAACAGTAAGTGCTGAAGAGAGGTGTGGACCACTTTTGAAAAGCTTTCAGTGGTTATGATCACATTGGCAACATTGAGGAATGACATAATCCTGGCTGGGATATACAAGAATCCTTCCAAAAGTAACTACACTCTATAAACTTTGAAACAAAGGAACCAGCATGCTCTTTATGGAGGAGCCGTAAAGGGTATAAAATTATGTGTCTCTCCTGAAGTCTGGTTCTGAGACTTCTCATCAGAACCTTAGTTCTGGTATCTGAAGAATTCACCCAAAGTCCCCAGAAGCCATATTTTAAAGAGTACACACTTTCTCAAATCATGTTGATTCCCACTCTGTTTTGCATCTTTTCTTACCTGTTTTTGCTCTTCTCCTAAACCATCCCACATGGAAGCCACAATTTTAGAGACTTCACCAAAGGTAGCATTTGGATTTTGGCCCTTAATGGCAGCCTGAGTATCACGGAAGAACAATGCATAGGCAGACACAGGCTTCTGCGGCTCGTTTGGGTCCTTCTTCTTCTTCTTTTTGGGGGTTTTTGGTTTTTTCCCCATGTCAGAGGCAGGTCGCTTCTCTCCACCATTGATCTGAAATAAAGATCATATTACATTTATAAGGGAACTGGGAAAATTTGGGCACAAATCATATTGCTTTCTCCTTTGAGACTTAAACAGTTATACTCACCCATACCAGGCATTCCTGAGGGACACTTAGCTTTGTTGTTGTTTTTTAGACAAAACATTGTATTTCATGTAGTTTGCATGTTTGTCCTTCTTCCAGCCCAATTTATATGGCTTTAAAATAATCTTATTGATTCTTTTTATAATATTATTACACTATTAAATATTTCCCTTAATTCTCTTGACTTTTCCCTTATCTCATTTAGGAAGTCGAATGATGAGCGGCATTGTAACTGTGGTAGCAGCAGATTCCTCCTGTGCGAACCCTGCTGTATGAACAGTTTACCTTATTTTCTTCTGGGGAGTTTATCCTTTATTTTCCTAATTGTGATTTTTAAAAAGTGGTGGACAACATGTCCAATAAATAAAGTTGAATGGCTTTTGATGTGCCTTAGGTCTACGGAGCTAGTGTGCTGTTGGGAAAACCTGGCAATGCTCCTGCTTTGCAGACTAGCGTCATCAGTGCTGTCCAACAGAACTTTCTGCAATGAGGGTAATGTTCTATAATCTACACAATTTAATAAGGTAACTACTAGCTACATGTAACTAATGAGCACTTGAAATGTGGCTAGAATGAATAGGGAACAAACTGTTAAGTTCTATTTAACTTTTATGGCTTTAAATTTAAACAGCTACACATAGCTAGTGGCTGCCATATTGGAGAATGCATCTCTAGAAACTAGTCCTAGAATCTAGACATTTTTTAGAATCACCTTATATCCAGTTTAATAATAGATTTTATTTTCTTCCATTTTCCTCAAGTACGAATATTTGGATAATTTTGATATTCTGCTGCAAGTGGGAAAAACACACCAAAATATATTTCAGACATCTGCATTTGAGTATTACTTTGATATGAACTAATTACATGCGATGTCACTTCATGCACCTCTTTAGGGTGAAATACTTTGGCTTGGATTTCTTTCTAGCTCTAAAATTATATGAATCAACATGAATATTCAGTAGTGCTGTCTTTGAAGGAATCCTCTTCTTACATGCCTCTCTGCCCGACACAAGGCCCACATGTACCATCTGCTGATGGAGCCACCGCAGTCACAGGAAGTTTTGCACCTTCACCTTCTATTGCTATGGCTGTTGGTGCTCTGCTTCTCTCTGCAAACCTAAGGTAACATATATCTGACTCGGACAAATTGCCAGGCAGGGTGATTTGGGTAAAATAACTGTCACCATTGGAGAGGAAGCATAATATCCCGAGAAACCAGTGGGTAAGATGTAAGAGAATCTAGACCCAGGCCCTCCCTTACCATTTTTAGCTGTGTAATCTCCAGCAAATTACAAAATTTCTCTGGGCAAACCAGCTGCAGTGCTGTTTTGTGATTACTGAAAGGGTACACATTTATACACATTTACAATTTCAAAGTGATATTCCAGTGTTCATTATGACATGGTAGAAACTTAAAATTTTACTGAATGAATAGGCAGAAATGAACTTCGTACCAATTTGTGATGCTGTATGGTCATGGTTTAAGAGCTATACCCCAAGAACCAAAAAGAGAAGGGGAAAGTTAAGTGAATTCATTGGCTTTGCCTTTAGTAAGGGAGATATTCAAAAGATTCTCCCTTTGAAATTGTCTACTGAAGCAGAGCAGATCAAACCACCCCAAGGGAACAGGATGCTCTGAACTGAGCTGACAAGCTAATGCAGTCAACACTGGAAGATACCTTCCTAAGGATGGATCTGAGAGGTGATCCTGTGACATGATTGGTCCCCACAGAAACCCACAAGAGGATCAGCATGCTGGGGCTGAATTGATACTGGAAAACTAGCATTTAGCTCTTACCTAAACACGTGCGCAAATATGACCTAGAAAGTGATTCTCAAATATGGCTGCACATTAGAATACCTGGGAAACTTTCAAATACTACCAGACTTCACAGCAATGAAAGCAGAATGTCCACTAGTGGAGACACTGCCCTCAGTCACTGGTATTAACTCTAATCCTACAACTAATATTTAAGTCCTTCAGAGACAAACAATGGAACTTCCACTTTGCCCGGACAGGCTTCATTGTAGCTGTAACTTTCCACTCTTCACAACCAAGCTCCTCCAAGTGGTTGGCTGCACTGGCACGTACAGCCTCTGCAAATCATTTCCGTGGGCCTCCCATCACTTGGTGCTCAGTAAGGTCCCTAAGGGCCACAATGCTAAATCCAGTGGACCTTTCAGTCTTCCCTTCTCTCTGTGGGTTCCCTGTCCTCCGAGGCTTCTGTGGCATCACAGTCCTTGGGCTTTACTTTCTACCTTGCTGACCTCTCTGTTTCTGGAATCATTTTTAGGCTCATCCTTCTCCATCCAGCCATTAAATGGTAGTGTTTCTTATGGGTGTTTTTTTTTTTTTTTGCTGCAAACTGTCCTCTTTTTTGAGTTTGTATTTAGGTAATCCCATAAGCACACAGTTTTCCATTACCTTTTTGGGGTGGGTGACTGTCCTGTCAAGTTCGTGTTTTCCCTGAATGTTAATAGTAATTTTTCTGGGTTATAGGCTGAATCTTTATGGTTTACTCCTTTATATTTTTTATCACTTCCTAATTTTGTAAACATGACCATTCCTGTATTCACAATAAGATAATATTAATTAAAAAGAAAACTAAAAATGAGTCAACAAAGTCCACAATAAAGGACATTAAAAATGCACTGATCAGGAAAATAGGGGACATATTGTGTCAAGGACTGGTAATACTTAGAAACAGGGAACAAAGTGTAGGAAAACGAATGCTTATCCATATGGACTAATACCTGGACTAATTTTACATTTTAATTTAAAAATTAATAACACTGTAATCTCCATGATTGCAGATTATATCAGTCTTTTTGGAAAATGATCAAATGTCAGAGAGATAAATTTCCTATGATGCAATGCAAATATACTTACTAAATTTTTTTCCAAATTGTTTAAATAATGTTCCTCTTCCATTGTCCATGGTTACCCTTTACTATGGTAACATGGCCCTACTTTCTAGGGATGACACCTGGTAACAGAAGAAGCTGTTACTGCCAGTATGAAGCTCTATCAAATGTATCGAATCCACAAATTATCATTTTGAGGCCATGCATAGCAACCCTATTGGAAACTCTTAAACAATTCCATGCAAGTAATCAATTTAGTTCATTGTCTGGAGGCTTTCCCTATTGTGCTGGCTTGTCTGTAGGGTCAACCAAATGCAGTCTTGATCAATCTCAGTTTCATTTAATAGAAGCAAGCATTTCATGACTAGTTCATGACTTCTGCCTCCCATTTTCAAAGCTCAGGAGCTATCGCTTACACATTATGGAGCATACCTCCACGGCATCAGACTAAGTACCTGAGAGGCGCTAAAGCAGGGCTGTCACTCCCCATTAAGGCCAGTCTCCCAGCCAGTCTCATACCTTTACAGCCGCTCTGTCTTCACCACGTCTGAAAGCAGAAGTACATCAATACACCTTCCTTTTAATACTCATGCTAACTTCCGCTTGAATTATCTTCCATGCAAAAAAAACCTGACATCTGAGAAGACCCATGTAAAAGATACACTTAAAATATTCATTTCCTTCAGTAATGAAACTAGATCACTAAGACTATGTTCTTGGATCCTAACATTCTGATTGCTTATAGAATTAACTCTCATAGAACTGAACTATGATTGAAGACAATGGCCTTTCACTGCAGGCTGCTATAACAGGACAAAGAAGAAACACAAAACTATGTATGAAAGATCTCTATTTTCAAAATAAATACATAAATAAATGAAGTGTGGTTTGAAGGGGATCATTTATTATATAGCTCAATGTTCCCTTGTATGCAGACTTACTGGGTCTGCACAGTATCTTTGCTTTTAGGAGCAGTATGATGGAATGAATATTCCCTGTTGTGGTTTGCTGTCTAATGTATCCAAGTACTCGGGAAGTACTCTGTGGAGTGTAAGGCTGTCTGCCACATAACCACTGACTGGTATTCCTTCCTCATTTGTGGGGGTCTTATTTTTTTTATTCTGTATTTTTCTGTGTTTGGGAGGGTACAGACATGAACTGCTGTTTTAGGTTCTGTGTAATGAACAGGGAATTTGTAAGGCCTACTCCTGGAGGTAGTTTCAGCACATATTTGAAAAATGCATGGTTACTGCTAATATGCAAAAATGAAAAAAGTGTTGCTATAATTTGGATCCGCTTACATGCCAGTAACAGGATTGCGTTTTGAAAGATACCTGGCTTTTTTGACCACCAACTATTTGGAATGAACACAGAAACGATGAATGAATATGAATGAGTGTGGTGGAAAAATTAGCTAAACGGACTTGTATTAGGTCCCTGGATCTTAATTTTGAATATTGTCTGGGTCCTGAATTATTTCACAGATGGATGAAAGCTTAATATTTTACATCCTATTCTTTCAGAAGCCCCAGCTTCTAAAGTCAGCAGTTTTGACAGAGCAGCACTGTCTCATAGAATTTTCTGGAAAGATAGAAATGTTCTGTGCTGTCCAAAAGGGTAGCCACTAACCACATGTGACTAGAGAGCACATTTGGCTAGTGCAACTGAAGGAGTAGAATTTTTATCTATTTAATTTTAATTATTTAAATTTAAATGTACATAGTCATACATGACTAGTGGCTACTGTATTGGACAGTACAGTGTTGTACACTGGGCACTCTTCTAGAAAACAGTATTTCTATAATTCCTAGGGTTCTAAAACTGGAGAGTAAAATTTAATTCTGACATCATAATCTTTAGAATGAGAAGAAACCATGTAATGCAAAAATATAAACTCCCCACGATGACAAGCACATTGAAAGTAAGGACCAGGTCCCATTAATCTGTCCATCCTCACAGTATCAGGATGGTATCTTACAGGCAGTAAGTACTCACACACTTCCACTCCTGTATTCTAGCTCAGTGTGTGAAGGCTTAGAATTACAAGGCAAAGGGAATTTGAAGCACATATAAAAGTTGTATGAAAATCATGGCTGGATTGAGACCCTAACTGTAATCCTGGTCACCCACACACTTATTTCACAATCAGTTAAAGTACTAATGAATTAATAAACACACACATAAATAACACAAAAAACATTAATCTCATATGAGCTTTACACAGATGCATGTGCTTCATGTAACTTACTTATAGACATAGGTTTATTTCTAAAAATCCCTGGAGGGGTCCTTAGGCTTCTGGTAATCTACCTCCTGTCAGGTCTTATTGCTTAATTATAGTGACATATTTAACTTACCACAAGAAAACAATAATTTTTCACCTTAAGAAAGCATGTGTTAACGGTGTCGCTTAGATAACGCTTCTTAAGAATACAGAGTACAGGAGTTAAGACTCTCAAAGAAAGAGAATCACTGATATTGAAATGTCCCTAGAGAAGTTAGAAACGTCTATAAGCATATTTAAAATAAACTGCCGCAGTCCCAAAGCCTTTAATGGAGCCGGGAGAGCTGTTTAATGCACACTATCTTGCAGTAATCGCTGTAGTTTAAAATAGATTTTAATCAAGCACCATCTGCATAATAGGCTGAACAAACAACATAGAACTCCACTTATAACTCTTATCATATCAAGTAAATATTATAAAATCTTTGCCATAGAAACCAGGCATATCACAGCACTTTCTGTGATGGTACTGTTTCTGAATTGAAAAATTTTGCTACTTAAATTCATTCTCTCCTTTCTTTCTAAACTGTGCCATCTAAAATCCCCTTCAGAGAATAAATTCAAATAAGCATGGAAAGTAAGTCATCTCGTTACTGTGAAATGGGCAAGGCTGTGAAACTTCTTTCATTTTACAGCTGGCTTTATTATTATCATTAATAACAGTACATTGAATGACTCAAAACAGCAATGATAGGAAAACTTATATGAAATGTTATACTTTTGAAATGATTCATGGGTGTGGGGCATTATATCTGTACCAGAGTTTGTAAAGCGAATTCATTTTTAAGGACCCTTGATTCTGCCAAACAGAGCTGAGTATTGTCTGGGGGTTGTGGGGGGAGCTTGGCAAGAGTGTTCAGTGGCCTTATATAGGGAAAGAAATGTGTGCTACTGTCCAGAAAAATCACTTGAAAGTGAGGAAAAGAGTTGACTGTAACAATATATACCTACTAGTTATATTTAGCAGTTCTATTGGATTCACTTGCTCTTTTCTAAATTTTCCTGTCTGGGGCAATGAGTTTACTTCTTATTCTTTTGGGTTGACGCTTTCTCCTGCCTTATAAGGAATGCACAGCTGTTGAGATAGGGGCCCACTGAATAAAATGCCAGCTGCTATGTTCAGCCTGACTTAATTTTTATTCCACGCATTAAACAAGTATGTTCAGTCATCGAGCGTATGATTCATCTAGGAATGTACCCACCTTGAAAATATGATGTCCTACTATAATTTAATTACCTTGAATGGCTTTCAGGAGCAAATTGTTTTGGAATCAGGTATTGACTGGCTATTTGAATATTATATTTTCCCCAGAACTAGTTTGTTAGGTTCAGCCTTAACCAGTGGGATACTTAGATTTGATAAACAAGGAGTATATGTTTTTTCAATTGCTGAGGTCTAAGGAATTCTTTAAAAGTACCATACATATTTTTCATGTGAACTGTTGAACAATTTGCATAATAAATACAGTTCAATATAGAAAATACCAGGCTCTGAAGTTGCACTTTTAAATAGTCTGTCCTATGGCTATACAATGGGACTTGCATTTGGTTTTAACATTGCCTGACTTCACTTAGTGTTTATAGGAACCTGCCTGCTTATCATTTTTACTTTATTTTAGGAATCCTTTTGCCTTCAGAATAGTGGTACATAAAAGTACTTTAATAAAGGCTTTTTAAATTGTTGTTCTAATGACTTTTTCCTATTTACTTTGAGAAAAAAAATGCTTCCTGTCCAGTATGGCAAAGCACACACATTGAGGAACTAGCAAATTAGCAAGAAACTCTTAAAAGGGAAAAGTGAAAGGAGGAGACCTGAGAAGTCAGCAGAATGCTGGCACCAGCCTTCATCCTGAAGACAGTTGCTGAACCTGGTGAAATAAAGTCAAAGGCACAGTAGATAGAAGACCAAGTCCACAGCTGGCCCAAAGTGGAATGTTTAACAGGAGAGCTTCTGTTCAAGTCATGACAGAGAGAGTTATACTACTGTCCATGCAAGGGTGGAATAAAATGGTTTCCCCTGCATGTGTTCTCTCAGAATTTGCAAGGATGATACTGAGTGGACAGGGGGAAAAATTCTCTTGTGATAATTCATGAACAGAAGCCAGCATTTATAAGGCTTTCCACCCGAAATGCAAACTAATTGGGTGGTATGAAAAACTTCAAGCCAGTAGTGGTTCAAAATTGTCATGGTCCAAGATGCTTGGCAGAAACAAACACATACCATCTTTAGAGGAATCCACTTTCAAACCAGGTCTGGTAAAAAAATTCTTATAAAGTGCTAATAAATATCAGCTGTTATTCCAAAAGCAAAATAGCAAAATGAAACAAGGCATTAAAACCAACAATGGATAATAGAAACAGACCTCGAAGATTTCATTCACTGAAATCAGCAAGTGGTTAAAGGAATAAAAGAGATTAAATATATGGGTAAACAGCAAGCAACAACAACAAAATTCAAACAGATTTGAGAAAGAACCAAATACAACTGGAAATATAAAATAATTGAAATTAAAACCTCAATAGATCAGCTTTAATTTCCAACTACATATAGCTGTAAAGATAATTATAATCTGGGGATTTATACTTATTAATTTATAAATACAAATTAATCAGGGTGTAATAGGTGGGAAAATGGAAAATATGAAAGAAAAGTATCATGGAGGAGCAAGTTTAACATATATCTTATTGGACTTGCGGAACAAAAGGAGAGCAAGAATAGGGTAGAGGAAATAATCTGGAAAATAATAATGGCTGAAAATTGACTGGAACTGATGAAAAACAGAAATGTATAAATTCAGGCAACATTTTTAAAGACACAGATATACTACAATGAAGCTGCAGGACACCACAAGCAAGAAAAGATCTTAAAACTATCTAGAGAGGAAAGGCAGATTGCTTTCGAAGGAAACACAGTGAAGCAGGAGAATTCCCAAAGCAGTAATGAAAATCATGATTCACTGGAGTAAAAGAACATTTTCAAAGTGACAGAAGATCACTGTCAGCCTAAAATTCTGTACCTGGTGACTGTATTTTTTTTTTGAACCCTATTAAGAGAATTTTATTTTGAAATAATTTCATACTTTCAGAAAAATAGTACAAAGAAGTCAAAGTATTTTTTAAGGTAATTATGTTCCCAACAGATCCTCATGAAGGCAAATATTAAATGCAGAGTGAAAACAATGTCAGATGAAAAAAATAAAAATATGTGAATTAAGCTGAAGGAAAAAGGACTGCAAATTAGTAAAAATAGTGTTTCAAAGAGTTTATTAAGTTGCAGAATTTAATTAAACTATAATTAAAATAAACAACAGCAATAGCTGCTCCAATATAAATTGGAAGAAGGGTTTTTGGAGTTAAACTGATATAAGAAGGGTAAAGACGTTGATGAATGTTACACTTTTATGTATTTGTGTGTCAGGGCAGCTACTAAGTGAAGAGGAAGAGTATATTATTTCCAATCTTAAAATGGGAAATTATGGAATGAGAAAAAGAACAATCTGAAGGACAATAAGAAAGAGAGAAAACATAGAACATATGTGGGATTGAGAAGACAACATGCTTAAATGGAAAAAGAAACCCAAATAGTTTAGTACTTAGGTGAATGTAAAAGAAGTCAGTTTCTTTTAAAAGTGAAAGATTATCTAACAATATGCCCTTTACAGGAGACACATATAAAACTCACGGATATGTTAAGCCGTAAAGTTGAAAGTGAAAGAATGGAAAAATACATACTGTGAGTTTAGCCCATAATTTCCTTAAAGGGAAAACTGTGCTTAAAGTATACTTGTAATGCCAGATACTTGAACTGTCTTAAAGTGTCTGTGGTATTACATGTACTGTATTAGAGGCTTAGAACCACAAGCTATGCACATTTATATTTCTTTGATGTTTTACTGTATGTCTAGTTTATGATGTTAGGCTGTCAACACAGCTTCATAGCAATCAGAACCATGGGTAGTGTTTATAAGGTGATAATTAATTTTACTGATGTATTTACAATATTTCTCTCTGTCAAAACAAACTTATTTCATTTAATTGTTCAATTAGATATACTGGAATTAATATGTAATTGCTTATGAGAGCACAAAGTGTTGAGAGGAGCTTTAAATGCTAATTTTTCTGGTGTGAAACTAAGTATTCTTTTTTAGTTCTCTTGTTAGAAATTATTTAAATGATCTTTTTGACTGAATGCTATTTCACATTTAACTGGAGCGATTGCAGTACAACATTCCACATAAATTCTGCTCATACATAAAGGAAAAAATCCAGTTTAATCTTTATCTGTGATGAAGGATGCTTGAGCATTTCTTCAGATCATTTTTTAAGCCATCTAATAACTTTAAGTTGAATAAATAAGTAGGAAGATTTGAATTGGAGAGAAAGTGAAGGACAGTGTGTAGAGCTGGAATGGGAGGGTGAGTTTTCTTTAGATGGAAAATACATTTAAACTAAATACAAACTTCAGAATATTTGTAAAGAGAAAAAGTCATTTTCATGGGGGCATTCTTGGGAAATCTACCTGTAAATCTTCATACATAGTGAATTCAGGAATATACCACTATAGAATATAAGTTCTCCTATAACAATGTTTACATAATCATTAATAAAGAGCTATAAATTACTTTGATGTGGATATTGAGTGATTGGATAGGATACTCACTGGCAAAGTTTCACACTAGCCTGGAAGCCTATAACATACAAATTCATGCTTCAGTGAAATTATAAGATATGGAAATTATGGGTCAAAAGGAAACAGCAGAATCTGTTAGTGTTAATTCTACGAATTTCTGGTTTTTACTCAGTTTTCTACTTCAAACAAGTTGAAGAGTATGGAAAATACTATTGTAAGAATAATCCGGCATAAAATTTACTGTCAGAAGATGTGTATTTTACATTAATTTCCTGAAATATCAGTAATGAAACTGATAAAGACATAATCCAGATGCACAAATTGATCTTCACTATGAGCAGAACATTAATTTTATTCCCTGGCAGTGTAGTTCATATCATCTATGTTTAGGAAATTACCTTGAATTAACCATGCATAATCCAATAGCAAAATCACTGGCCACAAATTCTTGGTGTTCACATTTAAGTCCAGATATTCATTGGTTGTTAGATACTGTTAGAATAACACATTTTCTAAAGAAAATTATTTTGCCCTCCAAATTGTTACCTAAAGTTTAGGCTTTTACTAGCCCAATAAACTATTTATGTCATATCAATTAGTCTCCTCTTGCCTTTTCCCCTAACGTCATGAGAAACTGGCTCACTGACAACAGGAGAGACTATGAGGAGGCAGGGGATCGTCACGGTCAATGATGTTTACTTATGCAGCTGTTCTGAAATGTACCTGGCATTGTTTCGATCAGGGATAGTGAGAAGGCAGACATGGACATGACTGTCATGAAGTTTATGCTGACAGATCCCTGGAAAGCAGGAGGCATGGCACGGCATGCACGGTTGGTCAGGAGGGAGACTAAGAGAGAGCAGAACATGGCCCAGAGCCTTTATGGGAGTTGGTGTGGGAAGGAATGGGTGAAATGTGGTTGGTATGCTGAGGAACTTTAGGTCTGGATAGTCTGAACAGTTTCGTGGGCTCTAGGCTATAGGGATGGTTCCTAGTTGTCTGGCACCTGGCACAGGGGTGATATAGGGCAGGAGGAGTATTTGCTTGGTGTGTGATCTCCGGATTAGTTGGTTTGTTTATCAAAGATGTGCTCATAGGTAGTCACTTGCCATCTCTAGGGACTGCTAGCCCTGGGAGGGGTAGTATTTCTAGAATGAAGGCCCTAAGTGCCAGAGCATCAAGAATACTGAAAATAATAAAATATTGTCAATACAGCTGCCTCATCTTTGTCATTAGACTAACTAAAGTCTACAAGTCACTCTTTATTTGGATCTTCCAAAAATTAGTGCAGCTGTTGAAAAGTTAACCATATAGATCATAGTCCCACTGGGTTGCCTTTGGTACCATGTTGATATTTCCTCGATAGAAAATTCTTGCAAAGGTGAAAAGAAACCTCAAAGATATTTCCTCAATAGAAAATTTTGGCAAAGGGTTGACACAAGTGACTATTCATTATTTAGCTCAAAAAAATTGAGGAGAAATATAAACTACTCATGTAACTGTAGGGATTCCTTACAGCAACTAGACACAACAATCCTCTTGCTGGGACAAATCTGGAAGGTGCTTGACTGATAATAAAGGCAAGAAAAAGATGATTTTAGTGTTTTCAGGGGAGAGTGCCATTGAATTTGTGCAATCATTTAAAGAAGCCTTGAATCCTTTAAAGAACTAAATGCTTCTGCAGCTAATTTTCCCATATGAGGACATTTGCGACCTGTCTTCCTACACAGATAATTTAATATGGCTCAGACAGATGGACAGCTATGTTGACAACAAAAAAGTTAAGTACTGGTGAATGTTACTCATGTGAGACCTACATCAATGATACCTTAATAAATATATAAAGAAAGACAGAAAGAGAGAGAGAGAAAAAAGAACTACTGGTGTCACAGCCAGTCAGCCATATTGGCATGGGGCTCACAAAGGTGAGCAATGAACCCCAGGCTTCTGCTCTGGAAGGGAGTCATAGAGAACCTGATCCTTGTTTTCCTCATCCTCATTAAGAAATGCTTGGGTAAGATGATCTCAAAGGTTTCATCTAATCAAAACACACACACACACACTGAAAGAGAACGATGTCCCTGGGGTGTTGACTTCTTAAAATAAATGGTTCCACTGAATCAGATCTTTTTGAATCAGTGGTGAATTAAGTTTGACTTTGGAAGAGTTCTACAAGACTTATTTTCCCTTATTCAATATGTAGACCTGACATTTTGTGGGTGCAACCTACTTGTATGCTTACTACATCTATATTTAAAGGATTTACTAGGGTGTTAAACATGTATTTAGACAAGTACGTGATTTAATCCGTTCCATTTATAACCTCATGCTTCATTAAAAGTGTACATCCCCCATCAATATTTCTCATCTGGATGATATAAACTTTTAGCCACCACAAGTCAAGGAAGGTGCCAAAGACTACTTTTTTTAAGGCAACAAGCATTTCCTGTTGGTCTTAAAAATAATCTCATCATACCTTAGAGGTATCATCACCTTCATCTTCATGCACTGAACTGGATGGTGAAGGAGTCGCAGACTTGCTTCCGGGTGGAGATGGTGAGCTGTGGGGTACGCTGCTTCCTCCCATATTCAATCCAAGCTGAGCACTTAGCTGTGATTGGTTGATGGTGGTCAGCTGGCCATGCTGCATCACGCCTGGCTGCTGCCTGATGTCTGCAGGCTGACCCCGTGGTCTCATGGCCATCTGAGGATGGGAGCTATACTGAGTCCCTTCTGGATTCCGTATATCTTGCATCTACCAAAAAAAAAGTGCATAGGAATAATTTTTCACAGACATGTTTCTGGAAAAATTTTTGAAAAGTTCCTTAGACTTAAAATATTCTGTAGGATGTCCTGCTGAACTCTATACATTTCCACCCCTACCCGCTTCTGCAGGTGAGAACAGTCCTACCAGTATATATCATCCCCAAGGTGCTGTTACCTAAAATAATCGAATTTGAAAATTCAGTTAACATCATATTTCATTACTCAAGACCCAATTAATGATACTTAAAATCATTCTTTACTAATGAAATGAAAGCATACATCATTAATGGGTATTTTTGGAGCAAGTTTCAAAATACTGAAGCTACAGGAGTGTCAAAATTATATAATTATTAGTGATGATAGCATTCACATCAATTCATGAAACCTGTTTCTTTGACTCTCATCATTTAAGAAAGGTTTTGAGAATTAAGTGTACGGTGGCTCTCAGTTTAATTCAGTAAAGGCTAGTATTGGCCAAAATGATCAACTAACTCCAGTCTCAGAACACTTCAAGCTGGTAGTAACCAACTGACTAATTGACTATTGAAACGATTTGTCTTCACTGTCAGATTTGAAAGTAAAGCTCTAAAGTTGCAAGGTCATCATATTAATCCATTATGCTCTCTGGGTCACTGCTTTTCAGCCTTAATGAGACTTGCTCTTGTAATTCAAAGCAATGAATTTCATCTCTGCAAGGATTAGAATTAAAACCATTGGAGGATGAAGCTCTTAACATATCTAGAGGTCAAATGTGTTGTATAAGAGGAGTACGGTGGATTTCACTTAACGTTTCTCTGGCATTTTCAAACTTACAATAATGGGGAATATTTTGTGATACTTATAGAAGTGGTTCCATTTTTTCATTCTGAGGGAGCTTGGGGAAATCATGCAGGTAGCGTTTTTAAAAACAAGAGAAGGAAATAGAAACACTATGGAAAAAAGAAAGGATAGATGGTTAAAGTTACATTTGGGAACTGAAAACATGAAATTAGTAACATTATCTTTCTGTGTTTCATAAAAAAACTCACATGCCGTCAGAATGCCTAGTAAGCACCTGTCTGCGCAAGCTACCATGACATCGAAATACATAGAGGCCAATTAAGTAACTTAGTCACAGATTTTTTCTTTTCCCCTTTTGGTAATAAAACCATTTTCTACCAATGCTCTCTAGTCATTTTACTGACCAAGTTAGATCCATCTGAACCTGAAGTCGTGACTGAAGAGGTGTCTGTCTGTGTTCTCTGTATTAGGTTTACAGTCTGCACCACAAGGTCTCTTATTAGTCAGTACCACCCCTTTTGACCTTGCCAACTCTTGCTAATGCTTCATCTTCAGGCCCAGTTCTAAGGGTCCTAGATTCTGGCTCTTACTGGTGAAGGCTTAGAGTGGCCCCATGGTTTTGTATCTGCTGCTTTCCTGGTCTGAATCAACGTTTCTTCCGTAATTTAAACTGTATTCTTCTAATCCTTCAAAAGTAGCTCATTTTTCTCTTTATGAATTCCTCATTAAGCAGTTATTCCTATTAAATGACATATATCAGAGTTGCAAAAAGAAGTCTATGGAAGTTTCTTAGTCTATGGAAGAGGAAACTTAGGGGTGGGCCATAGTACAAGATTGATGAATGTCTATTAAATAAATATATAAATATATATGAGTGAATAAAGCCCAGAAAAGTTAAATGACTTCCCTAAACCATAGAGCTGGAATTAAAAACCTATATTTCTCAGTTCCAGTCTTTGATAGCTGATTCAACATTTTATGTATCCCATTGAGTTATAGTTAATTATGGGCAAAATAGGCAAAAGGGATAAAAAGGTACAAACTTCTAATTATAAAATAGACTAGTCACGGGGATGAAAGGGAATATAGTCAGTAATGTAATATCTTTGTATGTCGATAGAGGGTGACTACAGTTATTGTGGTGAGTATTTAGTAATGTATATAATTGTCAAATTACTATGTTGTATACTTTAAACCAAAATAATATGGTATATCAACTATATTTCAATAAAAAATAATCAAAAACATCTTGCCAACCTTGCCAAATGGCGTCTACCCAAATTGAATGTTTTTATCAATCCCATTCACATTGTGTCCACCAACATTTGCTAAAACAGTTTTGTTCCTCAGTTGTTCACATAATTTCTATGATCTGATCTTCTTTATGACATACTAGCTTTCACAGATAGCCTTAAAGTCATACCACAGATGGAGGGTGCCATGAGTCAGGATCAACTTTTGAAAATACACAGAAGAAGCAATATATACTAAGTCTCCCTATAGGCCTCCTCTCTAATGCCCTGAAGCACTGCTGTGTTTTTTCTTTGGGCTCTTAGTATGTAGAACAGCTCTGTTATTGTGGGCACTGTGTAATGGATACCCAGAGTGGGCACAGTCCTACCCAGGGTGGTCCCCTTCCAATCCTGTACCAAATAAAGCACTCACATGTGTGTTCAAACATATATGTTTATAAGAGGATACATTTTTATAGCTCTTAAATTTAAAACGTTTCCTAGCAAAATCATACTTTAACTAAATCATCTTTCCAAAGGTATTTAACCAGTTTTATGAGCTTTATTTCTCCTTCATGTAAATCTTCAGGTTACAAAACATGAACATTTTGTAACCTATCTGTTATACTCTCTCAGAAATATGATTTTAACATGATATTGCTGAGGAAGATTTTTAAATCGACTTACATACGGTTTCCAGATGTCTGACTACACACAAGGGTCTTCAAAGGCCTAAAACCATCTCACTTTATAGCACCTATATCTTCCAAAATTCTGTAATCATTTTGTTTTCCCATCTTAATCAGTGTTGTGGGTTGATCTCTGAGTACTAAAATTTGTATTCCCATCTCAGTAGAAGGAGGTGGGGATGGCTACAGAGAGATAAAGAATCAATTTGGGAAGGGACAATAAAATGCTCAACAGAATACCTCTTTTTCAACAGGTTCATCATTAGTTCAAAATATTGGGTCACCAGTGGTGTTAGGCCAGTCACACAGCAGCTTTAGCACTGAAACAAAGAGCAATTTTCCTGTGTGGAGGGTGGCAAGCACAAAGTAGAGAGATATTCATCTCTTTAGTCCTCAGAGGCACTTAAAAATACTCACAACAACCGTGGTGACATTTCTGAATTAGGAGGATTATTTCAATTTTATCTTGCTTTCATAGCAGTCAGTTCAATATTACTACCTAATATATAATATGGGGAAAATTAAACTGGATGGATTCTTATTATTGAAAAGTAAGAATAATTAGTTAGCTTATGAAAGTAAGCAAATATTTTGATTGCTGGATTCCTTCACCAAAGATATTGGTTGACTATGGACCTTGATGTCAAATAAAGAACTTCAACTTGCAAAAATATTATTTCCTGTTAATCTCCAATATTTAAGTCATGCTTAAAAACAGCTGCTGTTGTTTTTGGTTTTCCTTGACTTCTACCTACAACTCTACTCACCCCTCAAATGCTTCCTTAACATTCTGTTTCTGAGTCACATTTCTTTCACCCAGCTATGATTCTTAATGATTTTGTTAATGGGAAATGCTCTAAATTAAAATGTTTAGTTCTGACCTGAACTCCAGGTCTAGCTTTACAGCCACCTTTGTTCTAGATCTCATTAGGGGGACATCAACCCTGCTAATCACACAAGCAGTTTTCTTTCTCCCTATTTTGGGTCCAATTTCTATTGAAGGCACCTTTATCCTCCCTGAAATCTCTACTCAAAATGTACAGGTACTTTTTGGCTCTTCCCTTTTCTAGCAAGCCCTTTTGAGTTCCATCGAGTCTACTCTAAAACCCCTTCCATTTGCTCTTCCTTTCATTGACACACCCATTTCCATATTTCAGGCCTTCATTACCTCTCCACTTGAAATAGCTTTTAACTAAGAATCTCTTCACATCCTCTCTGCAGAGTACTGTCAAATTAATTTCATGAGCCATAGACTCAAAACTTCCCAATGATATCTGCCTGTCAAATTAAATCCAAACTCTTTGGTATGCTATTAAGGGTTCCAAATAAACTTTATTCCCTACCACTGTCCTTCACACACTTTGTTGTTCAGCCAAACCCAGTGAATTGCTATTCTTTGCCTATATCTCTCTCCCTTGATCATATATGTCCATGCTGCTCTTTCAGCATTCATTTTCTGAGCATTAACTGTGTGAGATTAAAAAAAAAAGGTTAAAAAAAACCTACACTTTGCTCAGTGACTGGAGGTTTACACAGTACTTTTACCTACTGACCTTATATTTCTTCCATGAGGCAGACCTATAGGAATGGTCATTTTGCACAAGTTTATTGAGGATGGGAGAGGTTAAATGATCTTGGGTCACTCTACCAAGAAAAATTAAACTAGAAATGAAATATCCTTATTTTGCTTATCTGTGCTCTTTTTACAATTCTATGATGCCATTACCATATTCACACATGAAACCCTAAATATATTTTTACATCAAGTTCAAAAGTCAACTCATCTACAAAGCCTCAAGAACCTTCTTATTCTGAACTGCCGAAGTGTTTTGGTTGTTCTTTCTTTCTGGGACACCTCTTTTAAATGTCTTTGTCTATTGTGTACATGCTTTCCAGACAGTAAGTAATCTTGATTAGTATGTAACTGATGCATTTTTCAATCCCTCCTGAGATCTCTTTCAGTTAAATTAGGTATTCCAAGTACTCAAAAAAATTTGCTGAATATATAAATGCAGAAATGAGTACTACAAGTATAAACTGACTAACAAGTCTGATGATTTTTCTTTTTTCCTGTGACCTTCATCTAGCATTTGTCACAAGATGAAAAGAAAATCTGAATTTACAAATTTTCTTTGTGGAGAAACCTCAAGCTGTATCCTCAGCACTCATTACATTTTTGTCCCAAGGGGTAGGCCTCCAGTATTGGCTGTCTAGCCAAGAAGTCAGCTAACAGAGGGCATTTCCTAGCTTCCTTTGCAGCTATGTATGGCCATGTGACCATGTTTTGGTTAACGGAATATAAGTGAGAGAGTTGTGTAGTATGTCCAAGAAATCTCCTTTAAAGAAAGGGCTTGTGTTCCTTTGTTCTTTTCCACTGGTAAAAATGTGAGTATGATGATTAGAGCTTCAGGAAAAAGTCTTGGACCAACAGACATTACCTTTAGGACACTGGAGGTGTAAGAAAGAAAGTGCTTGAGTGTCTGATTATCAAGGAGCTACCAGACCCTGGGCAATCTACTTACTGTGGGAGTCTTCATTGTAAAAGGGAAGTAAATGTCTATCTTTTTTAGAGTCACTCTCATTCTGTCAGTTTTCTGTTTTATGCAGCTGCACCTAGTCATAACTGATACACACTAATAAATCATAAGCTCCAAAAAGCTGGCATAGAATTTATTTTGTTTACTACCGTAGCCCTAGGATCTAGCACAGATCTTGGCACTTCATAAGTACTCAGCACATATTTCTTGAGTCACAATGAATAGATGTTTAGGCCAGGTGCAATTAGGATTGATTGGCTGGCTTCTCATAAATAGTATTTATAAATCCATGATCTTTTGCGAAGTGCATTTGCTAAATTCTCAAGACTCAAATCTCTCAATACTTTCTAATGTCTGTATTTCTCATTTTATTTATTTCAAATCCAGGGAAACTCATTTTTTTCTTGGGCAGTGCTGCATGTCTTTGGCATTTTAATTTTGAATGGTTCTTAATATGCATCTCCCCATTGGGACAACTCAGTCAATTGAAAAATGGGTGCTAGATTTCACGTTCTTGAAAATCAGAACTGTTCCCTTAAATTTTATAGATCTCTAATGGGGCCTAATACTGTCCTATAATTATGGGAGCTAAAAACTATCAACTGAAATAATGGAGGAGGATTATGATGATGAAGAGAAGATTTCAACTGAGTTCCTTCAGAACCTTTTTCCAATAAATGGAAAGCAAAACTTCAGTTAAAATCAATCATAAATCAAATCAGAGATCATGTATTTTCTCTCACAACCTGCCTTGTAATCCGTGGCTTGATGTGAATACCATACCCCTTCCCCGCCTTGTCCAAATACCTACAGCATTAAGAACTCCAGGTTTGCAGGCAGGGCACAAGAAAGAAACTTCAGGCACACTATTTGATACATATTTCAGCATGTGTTTGCATTTTATTTTCCTTGGGTCGTCTTTGAAAAGGAAAAAAATACTTAGGTTGTTCATCTCAGATTATTTTTTAAAATGAGTGACACTTTGGTGTAATTGTAATACAACCCCCACCATAGAACAACATCAGTTGTATTCGTGACTAAATGGTGTTAAAATTAAGTCCTTGAATGGCATCAGAACAAACGAGTTCCTGCATTTCAGTGTTTCAAGTTGCATATTTCACAATCCTTCCAGAGTCTGTATCCTTCTTTCAAATATCAGCATCCTTCCCAGTCCAACATGTGAGCCTTGAAAGCTATCATTATCTCTGCCTCTAGCAGACAATCCATATCAAAACAGTTGTACACATAAAACCCTAACGACGTCTTGGCTCACTCTGCTCTGATCCAGCTGTTTGAGTGAATAGCAGTTGGTGAACAGAGCCTGGAACGCAGGGAGCCCCGGGGCCTTATTTGCTAATGTGGCTTACCAGCTGCCGCTTTCTGTGGGCTTTGCAGGCGAAGCCTGGAAGTCTGCCAGTTGCAACAGGAACAAGAGAGCACCAGGAATCTCTGAAGCCCTTCCATGTACCCCTGTCTGTCAGCATTTGACACCCTTTGCTGTTGAGTGCTTTCCCGAGGGCTATAAGGAGACCCTGTTGGCTTAGGCTGTGACAAGTGCTTACTCTTTGTCCCTTTTATACACACTATTAAATATATATCATCCTTAGCATCTAAAGGAAAACTTCTGAGCCTTGCTTTTGATAGTCCATCCAGCCTTGCATGATTAATCAGGCCAGGAAGGCTAAGCAGTTCCATTTTTCTTAGGAATAATGCACTCTAAGAGTCTAAGAGAAGAATGTAAATGTTGATATTATTTAAGATCCCAATTTGATTACGTACTTTTGCCAGGAATTCAATTAATATGTAAATGTATATACCAGAACAAATGCATGGGTAAATTGAATAATCAGATTTTATTTACTATTTTCCTAAATGCATTTCCAACACAGAGCTAAATTATTTGTTTTCTGAACAAATTAAATAAGTCATTTCAACGTGATCTCCTTGTATGATGTATTTATTTTAAAATGTAACTTCTTTTTGCTGTTAAATTTCTGACATTCAAGATTGATAATGTCAAAAAAAGGGAAATCTGGAAAGAACATATACAAAGCACATGCTATATTTTTAAAGATTAGGAAAAATGGGGTTCAAGTAAGGATTGGACATTTTTTGAAAATGTATTTTTATCCTCAGTACTTGGTCACAATAACTTGACTTCAACTGTTTGATTTCAAATTGTTTTTGAATTTAACATTTTGAATCTGCTTTGCTTCCAAACAGGACTCAGATTTCTTCACAACAACCTAGTATGTAATTTTTATAGTTTAACTATGGTAAACAGTCATTATAAAATTAACTATCATAGGAAAGTAAGAAATCTGGAGTATGGCTCATTAGATATTTGACAAATGGAAAGACATACCATTTTCAAAAACCACCATCCTTGGTGAAGATTAGAAACACCTCAGAAGACAAGTATTTGGGTTCCTGTTGTGGAACTTCCATAATGCCTGCGGGTCCTACTCCCTCATACTGAGGTCTTACTCACTGTGGCCTTTTCCATGAATGGGACCCTTGTTACTCAAGGGTTTGATGTATTAGAGGAAAACACTGAATGTTTTAACAGTCATGGCTAAAAATTACACTGGCTAAAGATCATTTCACCGACTTTTAATTTAATTAATTACATTTTTATACACTCTCCCGGGACTGAAGCAAAGATCCGATGCTGAAGAGCAAAAAGCCACAGAGGGAGGCATGGCCCCCAACCTTTCAACATCCTCAGTATCCTTGCCAGTCCTGGCCCTCCTTAACGAACCCAACTTCTTTTTCTGTCGCATCCCTTAGATCCAGAAAGAAGCATCTTAGTTGACCTAATGTACGCATCTGGATTCATTTTTATAAAAGCCTGGAAAAGCAATTTTGCACCACTTTATTTAGCTTCCTTTTTCTAGATGAGAGGTAGTTTGCTAGAGTGGAGAGAAACCTGCTCATGACATTATCAGCCTGGCTCTGATTCTAACAAGTTGTCTTACTTTTAAGTTACTTGACCCTCATTTCCACCTCTGTAAAACAGGGATAACAATTTTTCAGCATCAATCACTTACTGAATGCCTACTCTGTGCCAGGCATTGCTCTAGGTACCAGGTGAACAAGGAGCAAGCACACCAAAGTCTCTGCCCTCAGGCAGCTCACTTTTCAGTGGGGGAAACAGACAATGATAAGTAAGTGTTAGATGTAGTTTGTTTGGTTGTTGTAAGTTTTAAGGATACAAAAATGAGAGAACTATATTGATCTTAATGCTTATTTTAAAGTCTTACTGTGAGGATGAACTAAGATAAAGACAACAAACAAGTTCTGTCAAATGTAGACTTATTTTTTTGGTTGTTGATCATATGTATTCCCTTTTGTCAAAGATGATATTGATCTTTTTTTTATCATCTGAGTCACCTTCCTGACTAGTTCTAGTTTTCGGTGAGCCAGTGACATAGTTGTGACCAGGCATTCTGGTCACCAAAAGCTTGCATCTATGAAGACCTTCCCTGGGATCATTTGAGCAATTTATGTCACAGAGCACAGAGTTTCAGAGTGAGAAAGTAAATAGCCCAGATAAGGTTAAACTTACAACCCGGATTCTAATAGCTCCCAATTCAGGGTACTGGGCTAACTGGTAGATAAGAAGTTCAAAAAAATTTTAATGCATAGATATTTTGGTTCATTGTACACCATTTTCCCCTATAAAATCTACATTATCTACATATAATCTTTCCTTTGGATCATAGTGATGGTCAGGAGGTTATGGGGTATAGTTCTGCCTTTTAAGCACACAGTTGGAAAAATGTGTTTTACTCAGATTGAGGCACCACATTTTTTATTGCTTCATGCCAACATGATATGTCTCCTGCTGTTGTTAAAGTAGCAATATCAGTATTACCAAGCTTAGTATGTCTGTGTGCACCTGACAGGGCTCCTTTGTCCAGCTCAAACAAACATGCAAATGTACAACACACAAACTTCACTCTTAAGTGACAAGGAATGTCTCTCATACTTTCAAATAATGGCAAGACATGAAAGCTCATGGACTCAAGACTGTCTTACCTAAAAAGGTTTGGGGGATCATCTGGTCTACCCTCTGCTCCCAAAATGTCTGTATTAGCAGTTCCTACAAAATTGTACACCTCTGGTAATAGGAGTCTATGAGTCTGCTCTGGATCTACCTGTGATCAGAATCAATGAAGCCCTTTATGTGTATAGATGGTGCCTTTTGCATCTGTACTACAAAGTGTAGAAGTGCTTTGTTCACAAAGCTATACTCACTCTCATATTAAAGTGTATTGGAACATGCTAATGTCCCTTCCCATCTCCTCCACTTTGATGTGGTCAGAGAAGGGATTGAAAAATGTATCTTATTTTCAGAATACTTTCAAAGGATTATGTGCTGGAAACAAAAAGAATGTATTAGATGTGTGGGTGATAAGAAAAGTGGGAAATGCTTACCAGACATGTCCTACAGGAGTTATTTAACTATGAGAACCAGCTCTGTATATTTATAGCATCACAAGTCAGCTGAGACCATTCTTTATATACTATATTTAAACCTGAAAATTTAACTGCATTTCATAGTTTCTGCTGGAATGTTAATAGAATGCTAGTAAAAATGGAGATGTCAAGTGGAATATTGACTTTTAACATCAGTTTAGAAAAGCGATATTTGAGTTCATTTAGAGACTCTTAAATCATTAGATACACATGACATTCACTTAAAAGTCCATCTCAAGAAACGAAATTGAAACCTTATATTCTGCTTGGACCAGACAGCTTCCCTATGAAGAATATTTGTATGCTCCCAACTTACTGGAGACTTGAAGAAAAGTACAATTTTAAATTCGTATTTTATTATGGAAATCTTCCAATAATCCTTTTAAAATAAATTATAATACATTAAACCAGCATGAAACCAAGATAGGAAAAGGCTGGAAATCCTCCCCTATTCAGTATGCTATTAATAACATGGTAAAATCAGTCTAGGAAAATTACAGTGTCTTTCAGTTCTTTAAAGAGTCTGACTATGTAAGTGACCTTAAGCTCCTTTAAAACAATTAAAAAATTCAAATATTTGTCTGCCAAAATTTTATAGCATGTTAGATAATGGGATGAATGTGGTTATGTACAGTCTCTATATTTCTGGGTGTATCTAATTTAGTTAATATTAACATTACTCACTCATTTATGCTTTTATACACTTTGAGTCCTATAAGGTCAAGGTCTCAAAACTAATCATAAAAACTACTGACTGCTATTCATGCTAATATAATAACCCTTTCTTTAAAACAACTGCCAATAAATTTCATTATAAAAAGTTATTAAAAGGGTTAAAAACCTATTAAATGTCAAAGAATTTGCCTGACTCAAACTTCTAATAAAGAAAGAGAATAGGCTTTCTTTCTGAATTATTTAAATCTTTACTGACTGTGCACTGAACCATGAAATTAGAAAAGTGTTATTAGAAGTGTTCTCTGGTTTTTATAAAAGTTGAAGCCCGGAATGTTTTAAGCCAGAGTCTTTAACTAGACTAGTTAGAGCAGTAGGTTTTTAATCCCAAATACATGGTTTCTACTGATATGAAGGCCATAATTAAAACTCTATTCTGTAACTTGGTGATAATAAAATTACTATTACAGAAGCACACATGTTCATTTAGAATATATGAACTACATGTTCTAATTTTAATTTGGACAAATATCTTCAATTTTTCTGATCTTTCAGTGTCCATTAATATAAACCCACTCAACCAATAATTAGTTTTAAAAGTGACTAATTTTAAAGCACTAATGTTAAGAATTTGAATTATCTATCATTTGCAGGTATAACATCTACCAAATATATGTTGAAGCTAGATAATTATGGTATAAAGAGTTAAAAAAAGGTCATAATTCTGCATGATTATAATGCTGTGTGATGATGACACAAAATAACTTTGGGTGTTAATTGTAAAAAATAACAAATATACCTCTCACATTTTAAATCTACTTCTCCAGGAAGCTACCTACACTTAGCAGAACCCAGAACTGGTCTGTGCTTGACAAGCAGGTACCTGTGCACACATCATCTCCTCAGCTGCTCAGTGCTAGTCTTTGGTAACTGTGGTCTTAAGTTCTTTTATTAATAATATCTAATACTTACTGGTCCCATCTTATATACCAAGCACAGTGCCCTATTTAACCCTCAGAATAACCAGGTGCAGCCATCACATCCATGATGGGCCAAGTGCTCAGTGAGGAGATTCTTCGGTTATTCAATAAGTGGATCAGCTGGAATTTGACACAGGCCACCTGACCTCAAATGCTACCTGAACATATCAACACAACGACACTTCTGCTATTGACCCATGTATGTTTTTACATGTTCTTTTAACAAAGGATGGTTTGGAAGAGCTTTTGGAGGAAGGTGCAGCCTAAACCTAGAATGACTGAACTTGATGCACTTATTCTTTGGGTAGGAAATTCAGTTAGAAAATATTTTACTCACACTTACTCTGTGCCTGGTACTCTAAAAGGGTTTTTGGGGAAAATGAGGATAGATTGAGCTGTCCCTATGTTGAACAGCTCACAGTGAAGGGAGACATACTGTAAAAAAAGTCAGAGGGGAGTGATTAACTCCTGTAACCGACAACACACTTCCAAAGAATTGCAGAAGAAGGAGCGTGACTTCCGAGTAAGAGACTAATGGCTGAGAGATGGGACTGGCATGCGCAAATAATTTTGCAAGGTGGAGGCTGTCTGGATTGCACTGAAACTGTGCTGAACATCATTGAGAATTAAGAACGCTTTTTAACATAGGAAGGCATTTCAAAAATGGAAATAAGCAGAGTTGAACCCGGAGGCAATATTATTGACACTAGATACAGCATCTGACTATTAGATGGTCACTATGCCTGCTGTATCTCCATAAAAGAAACGATTTGTCTAAGATAATGTGATATAAAATCAAACAAAAAAAGAATAATTATGTCGCTTTACCACTAAAGCAAAGAATGATTTTCACTTTAAAAGTTCAAAATACAATCAAATCGGATTTTTAAAAAATGTGATCAAGAGCAATATGATACTTTAATTTTGCTTGGGAATTAGCTATGTAATTGTCAAATGTTTCATCCTCTAAGACTTAGGATGGTCAGACACTTAGTCTGTAGTTTCAAGACTATATGTCAGAATATATTCTGAATATCAAGTTGTTTTAACTGTACAAAGCCTATAAAACACATTAATGTTTGATGCTACATTAGCAGACAGACCATTTTATCAGTCCTCAAATATGGGCCTGCTGCTTCAAAAATAGCTTGGGTTTTTACATTGGGTCCTAGAAAACACTTATGGGCATGCCGACAGTAGTCATTTTTATCTGGATCATTATTCATTAGCTAAAAATGTGGCCACATATATTATCTTTTCACATGACAACTGACTCAAACATTTTGATCAAAACCTTTATATTGTCCCACTTGTCAATCAGTGCCATTCACTTGTTAGCGAAGTATGACATCCAGAAGGATGAAAGAAAAACAAAACCTTCTGCAAGAGGTGGGGAGAGCACAAAGCCTTACTGCGGGCCTGAGTTGGGCTCATGGATAATTATGTGAAAGCTACATAGCTCTTTGAGACAAAAAGGAAAAGTACAAGGAGTATAAAACTGATTCATTGTGGGGAATGAGCATCCAGTAGACACTGTTTGCTTAAAAAAAAAGTTTCCTTTCCCTTTAACACTGAGAGACTAAATGGATACTTGATGGGTTTATGAGAGATGGCATCAAGAACTTCTAACAGAAAAGAAGAGCTTTCTACACACTACATTCAATTTTTGATGAAGACAACTTTCCACCTGCTTCATCACTGAATAGCATTTCTCCCACAACAAAGTGGTATTTTCCCTGAAGGAGTGGTGGATGGCTGGGACATTGGGGAATAGTTGACCTTGGAACACAGTAAAGAGGGACCCCTTCTAGGCCATTATAAGCTTTTAAAATGTTCTTCAAAGGGTTCATCCACAGGAGAGTGATAAATACATGTGTTGATGATAATGATTTTGATGTGGACCCTGCCCTGACAGAGTATCTTAGAATAAGAATTCAATTAAATTAGCTATAGGTCTGAATAGTCATGCCTACAGTCTGGTTAACAAATTTCAGTAAAATGTCTAAAAATTCCCAGGAAAGTGGGTGTACTTTTTAATTTAATTGAAATTTAATTTAGTGTCTTGGTATTTTTGCTTGTTAGTTTTAATTCTTACGGAAAACTATTTTAGAATGCCTTTGTTCATTTCTATACCCTAGTTAAACTCCTGATTCTAAATGAAATGTAACGTATATTCTTTTTACCATGAATTCTGAAGAATTCTAAAAGCATGAATTTCCCTTTCAATAATCATTTTGCAGCTTTGTGCCTGTAGAATGTAGAGTAATTGCTTGCTGATCGGTGGACATACTCTCCCTAGTGAATGCACCTCTGATCTTTAAAGTGCTATGTGGCAAAAAGAAAAGAAAAGTAAAATAAAATAAAGTAATAGCTTACTGAGAAGTTTGTTAGTTGGACTCTTGTTAATAGGGATTTTAATCTGCCATGGAGTTTATTTAAAAATTAGAAGTAATACTTAATTATTATTGAATTATTTTTCCCCTAAATTTTAGTAATAGCATTGAACCATTTAAAAATAGAAAGACCTACTATTACTTTAGATAGAGTCTAAAAGCCTATTGCTGAGTCCATATACTAGGAGAACTATTTAAACAAGGAAATCACCATTTAACAATGTTTACACAATGTATTGTAAAAGTTGACTTGCATTTAGTTATACAGAGGTTGTTGCGTGAAAAGATATACAGGCTGATATGTGCATGGAGCATAGGTTCAAAAAGAATGCTCAGGATGAACAGAGTTCTGGACATTGGAATAGATGAATAATTTTAGGATTTCTATAATTATTAAGCTAATAAACCCCAAACACTTCAATACCATCAGAATTAAAATAAGAGCATAATTTATTATAAAAATTTAATAGCAACAAAGTAACTGATAAGAACAGCTGCTGTAGTAGAATTTACTTTTGGACACATAAACCTTTATTCTTTCTATTCTTTTCTTAAGTAATGCCACAAGTGAATCTTACTTTAGGTACATTTTTCCAAAATAATACCCTGTACCCTGAAAAAATGTTAATTGTCAGAATGCCCATTTAGAATAGGATTAAAGCTTTACTAATCGGTCAGTTATCTAATATTGATACTTGGGACTCTGCTATGCCTTTTTTCCCTGGTAATAAAATAATCCAAATAGCACTGTCAAATCAAGGGTCTGTTAAAAGAATGTTAAATATGTGTGCTACTGAAAGGAAAGATATTTCTTTTCAAGTTATGAAAAATGTACTTTGCTCATGGGTAAAGTGTACTTTAATGATATGGAAATTAGTTCATGGTTCCTCTGCATTGTATTTATAATTTTGTGTCTAAAAATATTTAATATCTCTAGCATAATTATATGACCACAAGATGACAACTCCAATAAATGGGGAAAATCTCAATTACATTGATCAACTGAAGGAAAAGAGAAAAACTCACACCATTAAAGTTTAGAGCCTATTACCAGGGTATGAGAAAGAGTATCTACCCTGCAGTTTTTATTAAAGCCATCTGATCATTTTTCTGCATCTACATTTATAAAAGCTAATAGAATTTTCTAGTTACAATTTATTTTCTGAATAAAAAAATGCTCTTGGAAAGGACAGAAGTCAGAACCTTTTAAAAAAGTGTATTATATTTTATTTCCTTTTCACAGGACACGGCTACTTTAGTTGAAGATTATAAATATTTAAATTTTAATATTTTCTTTTTTTAAAGAAACAGGGAGATAGCTTTTGGGAAGCTTATGTTCCTTGCCTTTCCCCCACCAAAACTTTCACTAGATGCTCCCTATAGGGCACAAATGAGATGCTGGTGGGGATTTGGTGAAGGTGAGTGAGGCCAGGGGAAGTAGGAGGGTGGGGATGAAGGTGGCTGGGGGAACTAAAGGGAAGGAGTCAAGGTGAACAGGCTCCCCTTACTCTCTCTCAAGGGCAGCCTCTTCAGAGAGACTTGCCCTGACAAGTCTGCCAAAGTTGGTCTATCTTTTCCAGCCCAGACATTTTTACACAGCATAATCACAATCTGTAATTATCTAGGGCAGGGCTCTCCGAACTTAAACATGCATATGAATCCCCTGGGTTTCTTCTGACAATGTGATTCTAATTCAGGGAGTCTTGGGAGAGGCCTGAGATTCAGTATCTCTAACAATCTCTCAGGTGGTGACTGTGTGGCTGGTACATGAACACCTGTTTGAGTGGAAAGGCACTAATCATGTGTTTCTAGATTGTCTAACTCCCCTGACCAGAGGAGTCTAAGGGGAGGGTCCTTTGCCTGCCTTTTTATTGCTCTGTTTTCAGTGCCAAACTCAGGTACACTGAAGACTTGGGCTCAAAAAGAAGAGTTGTGCAATAGCAACTGAATTGCAGAACCATATGGTAAAGCTCCAAGCTCTCTGCAGAGAGTTTTATTTATTGCTTGTGGATTCTTTTGCTAATTTTCATTCCAGGAGATTGCGGTACAGAATTACCAACTGACAATAACGCACTTTGACCTGGCTTTTTCATGAGGTGGACTGATGAGACAGTTGTTTCTTGCAGATCCCAGGTTATTATAAATTAATTGGGGATCAGGAATGGAGAGGCCTTTATCCATCAAATATGATGGAGCACATTGTCTAGTGTGGAAATAAACCATGACTCTTGGTATTCAAAGTTTTTCAAAATCTAGGGTAAAACTTTTCTAGGGTACTTAAAAATTTGTTATTTAGAATTTCTTAACATCTGAATAATTTCAGAAAGAACTAAATGAAAATAAAAGTAAAACTTAATAAAATTTGTGGGATACAGCAAAATCAGAGGAATATTTACACCATTAAATGCATATATTAGAAAAAAAAGAAAGGTCTAAAGTCAATAACCTAAGCTTTCAGCTTAGGAAACAAGAGAAGGAAGAGCAATTTAAGCCTAAACCTTAGCAGAATAAAGAAATTAAACTTAAATGAGAAATCAATGAAACCAACAACAGAAGAAAATCAACAAAGCCAAAAATGGATTCTTTGAGATATCAATGAAAATGATAAAACTATTAGACAGGCTAACCAACAAAAAAAGAGAGGACACAAAAAACCAATGTCAGAAATGAAAAAGGAGTCATCACTACTGATCTCAAGACATTAAAAGGATAATAAAAGGATGGCATGAAAAAGTCTATGCTCATGAATTTAAGAATTTAGATGAAATGGAACAATTTTTTGTAAGTAAAAACTACCAAAACTCATGCAAAGAAAAATAGATAACTGAAATAAGCCTGAACCTATTAAATAAATTAACCAATAATTAACAACCTTAGGAAAAATCACCAGGCCTAAATGGTTGCTACAAGATATTTAAGGAAGAAATCATACCAGTTCTTCACAGTATCTTCAGAAATTGAAGCAGAGGAAATGCTATCTAACTCATGTTATAAGATCTGACTTTCCCTATTACCAAATCCAGATAAAAACACTGCAAGAAAATTATAGACCAGTAACACCTATGAACATAAATGCAAAAATCCTCACTAAAACATTCACAAATTTAATTTCAGAAATTTAATCTAACAATGTATAAAAAGGATTATATTCCACAAACAAGTAGAATTTATTCTAGGTATGTAAGTCTAGCTCAACATTAGAAAATCTATCAATGTAATTCAACATATCAACAGGATAAAGAAGAGGGGATGGGAGGCTTAAAAATTGATGTTAAGGATATAAATTTATATGGAGTAGAAAATAAGTCATAGTGATCTAATGTAGAGTATAATGAATATAGACAACCATATGATAGTGTAATTATATAATGTGATAAATACTGCTACAATATTTATCACATTATATATATATATAATACAAATTTGTATTACAATATATAAATTTATCAAAGTACCACATTGTATATCTTAAATTTACACAATGTTATATGTCAAATATATTCAATTAGAAAAACAAGCTAAAGAAGAAAAATCATATGAACATATCAATAGATATAGAAAAATCATGTGATAAAACCTAAACCCATTCATAATAAAAACCTTTAGCAAACTAGGAAACAGAAAGGAACTTCCTAAATTTCATTTAAAAACCCTACAAAACCCTACAACTAACATCATAATTAGTGGTGAAAAGCTAGATGTTTTCCCCGTGAGATTGGAAATAAGGAAAGGATATCCCTTTTCACCACCCTTATTCAATGTTGTACTGGAAGTCCTAGCTAATGCAATAAGACAATAAAAGGAAATAAAATGTCAACTTGGAAAGAAAGAAATAAAACTGTCTCAATTTACAGGTGACATAAAAATCCCAGAGAATCAACAACAACAAAAAACCTTTTGGAAATAATAATCAAGTATAGTAAATATGCAGGATATGATGCTTTCCTAGATACCAACAATAAAAATTTGGAATTTGAAATTTTAAAAATGCCATTCACAATAGCATTCCAAAGATGTTAAACTGGGGCATAATGTAACAATACATGTACAGGACCTACATACAGAAAATTATAAACATTGAATAAAAAAAATCAAAGGAGATGTAAGTAAGTGGAGAGACACTCTGTGTTCATGAGCTGGAAAACTCAATATTTAGATGTCAGCTTTTCTCAATCTATAGATTCAACACAATCCCAATAAAATCTCAAAAAGCTATTTCATAGATTTCAGTAGACTGGTTTTGAAGTCTTATAGAAAGACAATACTGAAGAAGAACAAAGGGGACTCACACTACCTGATTTCAAGACTTACTACAAAGCTACAGTAATGAAAACAGCATGGTATTGGCAAAAGAATGACACACAGATTGATGGAACAGAATAGAGAGCCCAGAAATAGACCTACACAAATATGATCACTGATCTTTGGGAAAAGAGCAAAGGCAATTCAAAAGAGAAATATGGTGAAATACAGTGTTTTCAACAAATGATGCTGGAATGATTGGACATCCATATGCAAAAGAAAAAATGTACAAGGTCTTTCGTTCAGTGCTGGAAGGAATGCAAATGGGACAGCTCCTTTGCAAGACAGTTTGACAGTTTCTTAGAAAACTACACATTGTCTTACCATACAATTTAGTGACTATACTCCTACGTATTTACCCAACTGGTTGGAAATCTTATGTCTATCCAAGAACCTGCATATAAATGTTTATAGCAGATTTATTCATAATTGCCAAAAAGTCCTCTGATAAGCAAATGGGTAAAGGAACTCTAGTATATCTATACAATGGAATACTATTAAGTGATAAAAAGAAGTGAGCTATCAAGCAATGAAAAGACATGGATGAATCTTAAATCCATATTGCTAAGTCAAAGAAGCCATTCAGTGAAAGCTACATGCTACTTATATATATACATTTCTAATTATATGACATTCTAGAACATATTCCCATCATATTCCCATATAATTCCAATTATGTGACATTCTAGAAAGGCAACACTGGAGAGATAGTAAACATTGGCTGTCAGGTGTTTGGGAAGAAGAGGTAGTTAAATAGGTAAAACGAAGGGAATTTTTTAGGGTAGTGAAATTATTCTATATGATACTGTATTGTTGAATAGAACACAAAGCAATTGTCAAAACCCATAGAACTATATTGCACACAAAGCAAATCTCAGTATGAAATTTAAAAAAATATCTATGCAGTGGGCAATCCCAGGATGGAATGCAGAATGTGACAAAAGAATCTTAATGTATTGCAAATACATAAAACAATGTCATTAAAAGAGATAGGTAGGTAATAAGTTGCTGACCTAAGTAACTTTGGAAATGAGTAGTCTTTAAGATAACTAAAGGCAAAAGGAACTGTGCATAAATAAATGGGAGAAAAAAGACAAGTCTCCAATGCAGAAGAATTTCAAATAATTTGTATCCTAGTTGATAAAGTTGTGTCCCACAGGAGTATAGTTTAGCAATTCTGATACTGTTATATGTGTTTCTTGGGATGTAACAAGGTAAATGGATAGTGGATGGGGTGGGGGCCAGCTTTCTCACTGCTGTGCGGGAGGTACAGATAAGTATGGACAGAAGGCTATGTGGTAATGGATTTGAGCTGAAGACATCAGTATGGACCAATGTTTAGTTTGATATACAGATAGTTACTTGTAGAAATCTTTATAGATATGTATATATTTATATACATGTAGATGTATATAGTTCTACATCCCCCTGTTGGTTAGTTATTCATGCATATATCCCCCTGCTCTGCCAGCTGAGAGGTCTTAGAAGCAATGGAAGCCTAGTAGCAATGAGCAAACCTCATGCTCAGATCTTAGTTTCTGATACCAATCTCCAATAAAAGGCACCAGAGCTCCTTGGAGAAATAGCTGGTTCTAGAACAGGACCCGGAAATATACATGAAGGACTTGGAGTATCTTGTAGTGGCAAAAAGTAAGAAAGTGTTCAAAATACAAAAACAAACAACAAAACACACACAGACACACAGTGATGGGTGTTTGCCACTGGGACACAAGAGCCGACTGAAAGAGCAGCCAGTGACCAAAGGTGACAGGACTACAGATAGAAATATGATATTGGGTTATAACTCATGTATAAATACCCATGAGTCCATACTGAAAAAAATAAATGATTAAATGAACAAACAAATAAATAAATGGGAGAAAATAGACAAGTCTTGAATGCAGAAGAATTTCAAATAATTTATGTAGATACTCCATTTAAGGATGAAGAGCATAACTTCCTATTCCTTAACTGTGGGCTGTACATAATGACTTTCTTCCAGAGAGTACAGTATGGAAAGGGAGAATAAAAAAAGAAAAAAGTAACTTTATAGTGAGGAACCTTCATGTGAGCAAGGCAAACACCAACAGTGTTAAGTCATATTGATGATCTGGTGATTTATCTCTATGGTTTTTTTCCTGAAACTACATTACTCCAATTCAATCATAAGAAGAACACTGTATGAATTCTGATCAAGGACATGCAATGAAATACCTGGCGGTACCTGAAAGTGATAAAAAATAAGGAAAGTCTGAGAAAATGCCACAGCCCAAGGGGAACCCAAAGGAGAAATGGTAACTAAATGCAATGTGCTATCCTGGATGGTATCCTGGGACAGAAAAAGGTCATTAGGGAAAAGCTGAGTATATCTAAATAAAGTATAGCCTTTAGATAAGAATAATGTATTAATATCAGTTCATCAATTGTGACAAATGTACCATACTAATTAAGATGTTAATAAATAGGGAAAAGTAAGTCAGGATGTGTAAGAACTCTCTGAACTATCTTGACAATACTTCTGTAAATGTAAAACTTCTTTAAAATAAAAAGTTAAAAAAAACTGGTCCAGTTTTATTCCCAGTAGTTAAGCTATAAGCTAACTAAGGATCAGGTATATTAGTTTTAATGCCCGTGGAAATGATTAATATGATATACTATTTATTCAAATAGTATATAAACTGATTAAATCTGCATGCCTGCAAAGAGAATTGTTTCTGTATAAATTAAATTTAATACCCAGGAAAGACTGAATAAAGATATGCTATTTAAAAACTTGCTGCCTAATTATGACATAATGATACCATAAATTATTGAAAAAATATTGTAAAAATCCATAAGCTCCTTTCAGAATGACCTAAAAATCTTTAACTTTTTGCACCATTTAAAGAAGTTTGAAGAGAAAATATTCATAGACTAAACTTAATGGCTGTATTTCATACTACAAAGACCACATAGGGCTTCAATCACACAAAGACCCAAACACTTAAGAGCAATGGTCCTACCCCTAAATGATTGGATGTTTGTATGCTGAACTGCTTTTTAAAACAAGTAACTATTGTGTCCTGATCTTTCCACTACATTCTAAAAATTTTAATGGCATGTAGGAAGACTTCTTGGCACATGACAATTTCACATGCATGAATCAGAGTGAGGCTGAGGAACACTGGATTCATCAACCCCTTTCCCCCACTAAGTGCTCACTGTGCTGGTATTGGATGGAAACATTCAAAAAGAAGGCTCTAAACTTATCTCAACATCTGTGGAAGATACTAGCAGTATACTGCAGACTACTGTAGATCTCCCTCAACTTACGATGGGATTGCATCCTGATAACTGAAAAGTTAAAATGCATTAAATGCACCTAGCCTACAGAACATCATAGCTTAGCCTAGAGCACCTTAAATGTGCTCAGAACACTTACATTAGCCTACAGTTGGGCAAAATCATCTAACACAAAGCCTATTTTATAATAAAGTCTTGGATATATCACATAATTTATTGAATAATGTACTGAAAATGAAAAACAGAATGGTTGTATGGGTGTAGAGTGGTTGTAAATGTGTCAGTTGCTGACCCTTGTGATCTCATGGATGACTGGGAGCTTGTGGCTTATTGCCCCTGCCCAACTCACTAGAGAGCATCCTTTGGCCTGCATGTTGCAAGCCTGGGAAAAGATCACAATTCAAAACTCAAAGCTCAGTTTCTATAGAATGTTCATCACTTTTATGCCATTGTAAAGTTGAAAATATTAGTAGAATCATCTTAAGTCAAGGACCTTCTGCATACTAGTAGAATATCCGAGTACCCTTTTTCTTTGCTCATGAGGGGACTATTTGGCTAGCTAGCTGCAGAGGTTCTATGAGAATTGGATATCCCTTGTAATCTTTTTAAGATGCCCTGAGTGACTTGTCCCTTCAGAAAGGAATACACAATCTGAATGCCAAGAACCTTTTCTCACCATGATAGATGGGGGTCTATTGTTGGTCAACTGTGACAGGAGTTGAGCCCTATCATTAATCATAAAGAAGACAAAGTTCCAGAGTGTTCCTTTTACCTGGCAAATGGGTCTACTGTAAAGACTTCATCTGTCTGTGTCTGGCATTCATTCTACCAGTTTTCTAAGTGTTGGAAGTGTCTTAATGAGTTCACCCATGTTTTTGTTTTCTCTGGTGGATTTTTTAAACTTTGCTATTGATTTTATTAAGGGAAAATTTTCAGTTTCCACAGAAATACAGGAGTGCCTTTTTAGAATGATGGAATTTTGATACTGTTTTGGAGATGGAAAAATGTGAGAGATGTTTTGAGTGTGTGTGGGTATACAGTGGTAGGAATATATGTGTTCCTAAGAACATTTTGGCTTCCTAAGTCTTTGTGAGCACTAAGGTAATGCTGGCTCTAGATATCTGAGGCATTTCTGAGCCAAGATTGGAAAATGAGGGCCAAGGATAAGACTCATGTACTATTTATTGACAGAAGAAAAGTCTATTTGTATTAGGCTTAATTTCCAAAGAACGATATCTAAAAATTGCAAAAGATACTGTGAAATATTGAAAGAAAAATTAATTTTAATCTACTAAAACACAGATATAATGCCATGAAAAATGTCAAAGAGGAGAAAGAATGTTTTAAAGGAATGTTGCAAAAACATGTAAAGTGTCCAACACTAGAAGGCTGGAATCCCTGTTGTCACTGAAACCTTTGTAGATTGTGTCTCTATCTTTTCCAACCTGAAGTCTCCATCTAAACACTCAAGAGGGGGATTCCTGAATTTCATTTGTTCCAGGAGTCAGTGAGCACATAGAAGACCTCTGAGTACAAATCACAGTTCACATACTACTTTTTAGTGTTTGGGGCTAAGTATAAGAACTTTCTGGAGGTGACTTCTGTCATTGCTTCTGTGTCACATGTAGGAAGTCTACTAAGGAGATCTTTTTCTGTAAAAATAGAGATGGTGGTTCCTAACAGGGTGAGCAAGCATGCATTTTACAGTTTCTGCTGACTCAAGATTTTATCTTCTCTAGAAACTCTTCTTAAGTTACTTAAAAATCTCAAAAATAAAAGCATTACATGGATTATCCACCAAAATAGGTAACTTACTTAGCATCAAGTAACTTACTAATAGTTGGTATTTTCTCTCTGCCAGTAAGCTTCTTAAAGATGTTCTGAGTTCAGTGATTTTTTTTCCAGGGCAGGCTGCATGATGGTGTAGATTCAGAAAAGTGGTTTTCTCTTAGAAGAGTAAAACAAACTAAAATGGACCATTACTAAATTAAAAAGACTACAATTTAAAATTCCATGGCTGTGCATTGAACAATTTAAATGAAAATTCTTCTGGTTAATTATCTTTAATATGACATTCTTTGGCAACTGGTTTTGTAGGCAAGGAGAGAACAAGGAGAGGAGAGGGTGTGGCTCATGTCCTGGCAAAAGTTCTGGAAGGGTCGGAATTGCTAGATTCAATTCTAAGTTAGCCACAAACTGGCAACCACAAATCTCCTCTAAGCTTCAGTGTTGTTCTCTAAAATACAAGGGAGTGACCAGGTGATTCCTGAGGTTTTCCTGTTTGGAGACTGTACTTCAAAATATATTGTGGGAATTACAACAGAATGAATGTGAATGGTTTTAAGTCAGTACCATCAAAGCTGTAATTGATGCTTAATGTAGAGCTCCCACTCAAATTCTTCTAGATTTATTTTTTTCTTTGTATTCTTAACCCAAAATATTTAAAAAGATTCCAAGAATGCCTAATTTTTCTGTCAGGTAATAATATTTGACTAATAAACTAAGTAAAGAGATAGATGTTTCATAAATGTAAACATGTCAACAAAATATGTTAATGTACAGTTCTGTATGTGCTTGCTTTTATTTTTTTCTTAAAAGAAGATTCTGCTGCTGATATATTAAGGGTAAATTACCTCCAAATGAATACACAGGTACTATTTAACAATTTATAATAACAATTGTATACAGACATGCTTTTTTGACAGCCTGACTTTCATCATGAGAATAAGGTTGCTAAATCAGGCCGATCCTGGGTATTGGTGAGCAGAACAGAATGTTATGATTTGAGGTGGCCTATATGAGCCGCCTAGACTCCAAGTACCTTGAGTAAAATGCATCTTTAGGAAATCACTAATCTGTATTAACTTTTTTTCTCTTTTAAAATGGGGCAGAAAAGGGGAATAGTAAATATATGAAAACCAGCCATGGTTATTCACGTCTCTGGTTGAATTACTTTAATCTGATTGCTTCCCTCTTAGAAATATGTGATCAATATTACAGAGCAAATGAGGTTTGGAAAGAGAGCAGAAGAGAACATGGGACACTTTCCTGGAGAAGCAGTAAAGATAAGGATGCCCAGCTTGCAGGATGCATGAAGGTTTTGGTGTTTAAGGAGAAGAATAGAAGACCACTTCAAAGGCAGAAATAAAATCTCGTCTTTGAGAATTTTCATTCGAGGACTGTGTACACAGTGCCTGTTACATGTCCACACTCTGCTGGGTGGAAGGGGATAGCTACAATTTGGCCTAGCCACTTCTGTTTTTCTCCTGGAAACACAAATAAACATGAATGCTATACTTTCAGACATTTGGAGAATGTTCTGAATTCTAATTAGTAAAGTCTCTTCAGTATATTATTTTCTGAACTTTTAGGAGGAGGCACACTTATACTTTAGCTTTGAAAGGAACTAAAGTGAAATGATGTAGAATTAAAAGCATCACAATTGCTGCTGAAATATTTATAGAGACTGTTTTTGACTAAAGGATTACATTCATAGAGTGATTTATGTCCTAGTTTCTGAGATCTCAGTTTACTAAAGGAACCAAAACTGGAACCAGATTTCACAATTGTGTTTTCATTATGAAAAAATTTTCTGTATGTCTTCCTCTTTATTAATTATTAAAACAATGTATCATAGATGATCTATAGCAGCATTATGTGTCACTTTCAAATAATTCCTCAATAAGCATGTAGAAGATCTTCATGTGGTCATCATACATTAAAGACAACGATGGAACAGTGACAAGCAGCTTAACAAAATAAACACATCAAACAAGAAAAGCAAAGCAAAGCACAAATGCTGTAGTTATAGGAATGCTAGAGGGAATGTGTGGTCCAGCACAACTTTCTCTAGACTTTATTAATTCTGCACTAGTAAACCCTGGTTATAGTAAATGCATTCACGTGCCCAGTCTTGTGAAACAGACAATCAATGGGCCTTTTTAATAACCCTTCAACCTTGCCTGCTGTTTGCACACACGGTCAGTGGACTCAGAACAGCACATACTCCAATAAAGCACACACCACCAAAGACATATGGAATCAAGGCTCTGAAAAAACATCCTCTAGGTTAGATTCATTCTCTTCTAACTTGGGCTTCACAAAACAGTCTCTTCAGGCAGAAAGAAAACGTATGTTCATCATCCAAAGCATAGATGAAGTCATGCAATGTGTAGCCTATCAAATACTTTTTAATCCCAGGGACAGCTTCTGTTTCATTGCAGTAGTAGATGAATATTTGCAGAAGGCCTACATGTTAAAAAGAAAAAGCTGCAGGAAAACTCTCCAGTTGATTTTGCCGGCTCTAAATATTTGGTTCTGACTGCTCAAGGTAATGAGATGACCGAGTACTACTTTGGGTTATCCAGACGCTATTTCCCAGCAGGGAGCCCAAGGAAGGAGACAGTCAGATACTGACACGTCAGGTATCCAACAGCTCCCTGTATCCGCAGGGCACGCAGACTCACACTAGGAATTCAGGAGAATGAGGATCTAAAATTCACCACTAGCAGGTCCATCAACTTTTGGTTCATTCCAACAGTTCTCTCTCCTTAATAAGTAGGTGGAAACAGACAAAGTCTCAAAGTCAGGTGGTTTCTTAGAGGAAAAGAGAAAATCTAGAATATCCTTTGCCCTGCCTAGGTTCATACTAGAATTGGGAGTTGAGCACATGGCCAAGGGCAGCAAAGTTCTTTAGAGAATATATTTCTATAACTTCCTTTTTAAAAATCCTAAATGAAATCTTTTGCCAGCTAAACAAATTTTAGCATTTTAGGTCTATTGTCTTTCTCTTCAATCATCGTTAAAATCAGTGGGGCTTACCCATTTTTCTTTTTTAATTTGCTCTGAAATAATTACTTAATCCTTAGATGAATGTTGGGAAAAACCACGTCATTTGAAAAATAGAGAAATCATCAATCAAATCCTGTTTCACAGCAGTGACACAGAGCAATGTGTTTTGGGCCTACCACAGTCAGCTAGGTCTTTGACAAAAATTCTGTTTTTTCTGTCCCTTTTTTGAGTCCTGTTACATTCCTAGTGCCCTTCTGTTTCAGCTCTCTTAAGGCTAAAAAGGAAGTAAGGATTTGTAAAGGCATTTATTGAGAATTTTATATTCTTTGCCAGTAGACAGATCCTCACATAAGAATTGTGTTTGGGTAAATGAGATAAAAGAAAAATGAATAAAAGCTCATTTCATTATGAGCTATGTTCATATTCCAGTTTGAATTCTATAGAATCAATGATGCTTTGATATTGGTATAGAAATCATACTAGACTACTGGCATTATACATAAGTATTTCTGTGTTTCTACGGTAATTTATTTTAGATAGTTTTGCCATGATGGCTAAAATGAAATGTCAATTAGTACATATAATTTAGAAATTACACTCAAGTCTTCCAGAATTTTAAGTAAAAGTCAGGTGTTCTCCTGACAGAATGAAAATTAATTTTCTCTAGACCAGCATTACCACATTTCAAGAAAACCTCTTTAATTCCCACTTAAAGACCAAAATGGAAAGTACGTGAAGCAACATATTTTGAGTCATAGTTATTACAGCAAATAAATGCACTTTATTATAAATGAAAAACATATATGACCCCAGAGTGATCAAGTGTGTAATCTAGCTGTCTAATAAATTCTTCATTGTGGTTGACTAGTCCTTCGGGAAATGTACATTATGTTCCCTGCAAAAACCAAGGGACTGGGTTGTAACAAACAAAGCATTTCCTAAACACAATGAAACCAAACCAAACCTTCAATTTGCAGTGGACCAAACTGCAAAACAAATTCAGCTCTATTGGATCAACTTTCTATGACAAATCTTGGGTTACATATTTTAGTTATTTGATCCCTAAGAATTAAAATATATTTTTTCTATAGTGCCACCCACACATAGTATGTCATCTGGACTCTGGGGCAACCTGTTTCTCACACTGTTCTTACTCTTGTAAGAAACAGCACTGAATAAATGGGTATGCTTTCCCATTTTCACTGTTCTTTTCAAACTGTTCAGAGCTATTCTAGAACATTCAAAAAGATAGACTGGTCCTCAGAAAATTCATTTCTGAACAGAATTGGAGCAGTTCACACATCTACTGGTCTAGCATGAGAGATTATTCTTGAGGCGTGGGAAGTGTATGAAGGTAGATATAGGCTGCCCTACAGACAGAGGGAAAGACAGAGGCGTGCAAGTCGCTTCTGTCTGCCTGGAAGTCAGAGCCATGGGGAAGCCAGGCCAAGGATGGCATTGCAGAGGGAGCCAGTTGACCTAAGGTAAAAGGTATGGGCAGGTTATTACCATCTCTGAGCTAGAATGCTGAAAATGTAAGATGGAGGATAATGGAATCCACCTCACAGAGCAGTGAGAATTAAACAGTATGTGTAAAAGACCTGGCATATATTAAGGTCTTAAGAAAGAGTGGTACTATTACTACAGCCATTAGCTGGAGAGAGTTTTAATATACTTAAGGCTTTATTTTTATATCTGGAGGGAATAATCATGAGAACAGACCAGGATGCTAACAGCTGAATGCATCCTTACTGGGTACTGGATGGGTTATAGAATAATAGGAAACACAGGCATTCTCTCTCTGCTGGCTGGAATAAAACCCTAAAAACTAAGCATGTCAAAGAAAAATTAGAGGAATACCTGGCTAAGAATGTACCTGTGGTGGTGAGGGAGCTCATAGCAGAAAAATGTGTCAAAAAGGTACTCACATGCACCTAAGATTGTCTTTGAATATTATTAAAACTAAAATTTCCATGCTATCCATGTAAGTTATTTATGCTATAATGTAACATTACTTGAGAAGAAGCAACTGTATTTACTGGGCATACTGAGACCCTAACTTTTTATCAGTTCAGTCCTACATACTGAAGGCATCTATGAACAGCTACCCTAAAATGTGACTAATACCAGCTAGCCTCTAAAGGAAATGCATCACCAATTGATTCATTTATTTGACAAATAATTATTGTGGGCATTGTGCTGGAGCCTGGGGGCGGAGTAGGGGTGTTGGGTGAGTGGAGGCAGGGGGAGTTGAGTTATAAAAACATAGAATGTAGTTAACTTCAAGATTTCATAACCAACAAAGTGTTTTCAAAGAGATGTTAATCTCAAAGATGTACAACTTTTAATGTTGTTAAATAAGTATATCACAAATATGAGTGCTGTCAAATTATTACCATTTCCTAAAAGAAAGGACATTTTAAAACTAATGATAACTGAAGGGCATCTCTGAACAAAGAATTATCCTCTCAAAATAATAAATATTGTTTTAGGAAAAATATCTCATACATTTTCCTTATATTTGTGTAGGACATGAGGCCACAGTGTATATTTGGTGGACCATGACTGGAAAAGAAAATAATCTCTCATTTTCCAGCCACACAGTGCCATCACACAATGTCATTATGATGGCATATTATGGAATAAGCAGATTATTATAACTCATACTCCTTGTTTGAAATTTTAGTTTTCTGGTCTCATTGACCCACTATGCCCTGTTTCCCTTGCACATGGAGCTGCTGTCATACTGGACAATAGGAAGCAAGCCATTTCCAATGGTGTTTGAGAACCATTTCTTAATGGTCAAACTTCCTTAGCTGGGACTCTGATTTCGCAGTAGCTCTCGCTTACTTAAGATAACTTGACAAAATGTTCCACTGAGGCTGGCCCTTGCTTTGCTTTGCAAGCCTCCGGGTCTTTGTGGCCAGCTATGTCTATGCAATAAGGCTGATTTCACTAGAAAGCTACCTGTTTCCTCTAAGAACACTCAGCCAATGTCACTGTATTTAAAAAAAATAAGCAGTTCCTCGTTCAAACTCAACAAAAGAAAGACCTTTTAACTACACACTGTTTGGTATTGGAATGGACTGCCATGCAAAGAAATCAGCTTCTATCACTGAAAGAGTTCATGTACAACCTTGACAAATACATGCAAGAGATGTTGCAGGATATGATACAGCAACAGGGAGAGGGCTAATTGGTAGATGTCATAATCAACTCTAAGATTTTTCAAAGTGTCCAACACAAGCTTTATTTACTGACAGGATCTAGAATTCATGAAACATCCAAATTGAAGATTTCCCTCTTTAAGGTATAGGAAAATCCATTGTTGAATAAAATCATTATGAAGGTAAACCATTGCATTAAGGGAAAAGTGTTTTAATGAGACAAAGAAGCAGAAGAGGCTGTAAGGTTACACACTGGAATCCACCTGCTCTGCTTTTTTTCTTTTACCATCTTCTCAGCAAGCTCTGTCCTCAAACCTTTCTCAGAAGTCCAGTGGCACCTACTCCAAGCAGGCACAATGCTGGCTCTGGAGTAACATACCTGCAGAGTTTAAGGCTCCTATCTTAAGTCTCCACAGGTTGATCAACACATAAATACCCAGCTCCAGACTCCATGTCACCTGTAGGCTGTGATTCTGGTGGAGGCCATGCCTTAAACTGTCTGGCCCCAGTTTTTTCACCAGTAAAATAAAGGACTTGGATTACAAGAGCTATTTGTTTCCTTCCAGATCAAACATTTAAAAAAAATTATGTTTTACTCAACTCTATATTCTGCCTGTGCGACCCGTTAAAACTTTTTAAAAAGAAACTTATCTGCAATTTTATTTTTTGTGTGACCAATGATTAAACTGTTTTGTTCAGGAGGTTTTACTGTAATGAAACCTCATATTGTTTCTCTTCTTAAAACAATATTTTAAATTCACAACATTATTGAGACAGGGACCATGGGTGTAGTCAGAGTAGGGTGAGGGCCTCTGGGAAAAGCAGGGCAGAATATTTACAGTCAGAGCAATGTAACAATGGGCAAAGAAGTCCCTATTGAAACTCTGTGCTAAGCATTATGCAAAGTCAAGGTCACACTAATTCTCTAGGAAGAGATACCAGACTAAGAATATAGACATCTTCAGTGAGATCAGTTAAAGGTCAAAAGGCCAGGAGCAACTTGGCCTAGAATGTTTGAGTGTTCTGCAAGGGTATCAGCATAACCCGTGACTCCGCTGTCAGAGCAATCAGACTATGACCCAGCCCAGCTTGAGGACAGGGCAGGTGGTACAAGCCCACACCCCTAAGCCTTTTTTTGATGTTCTGGAAAAATCCTCAACCTCCTATGAAACCCCCTAGACAATGCACCACCACTACAGGCTCTCTTGTCCCCTCCTAGCATGAGCCAGGAGCTCTTTCCTCTCACTTTATTTCTAAATAAAAGCCTGTACCTTGCTCTCCTACCTTGAGTGTTTGTGAAGCTCATTCTCTGGCTTCATGAACAAGAACCTCGGCATCATTATCACCCTGCTTTCAAAATTTTTCTCCACAGCTTTAATCCGGTATGGAAATTAATCACTGGGACAACCTTGTAGAGGGAAAACTACAATTTAAAAATCGAGTTTAATTCACTTATGGGAAAACTCATATTTGAGAACTTGTTTATCTGGTTAAGTAGACAAAGTATGGAATGTGGTGTCTCCATGAAGAGTATTCATTTGTATGTTACTTTTTGAGAAAGTTCCACTGAATGTACAGAAGTTATAATCATGAGAAACAGGCCATAAATTGAAACCTCAAAGAAGACATCTGATTGACTTGAAAAATAATTGGTATCTTTCCACTTAATCTACATTAATGTAAACAATAAATCTTCTCAAACAAAGATTGTGTGAATCTTCATTTATCTTTTATGACAAGAGAGCAAAGGTTGTAGTTTAATGAATGGAAAGAAGCAACAAGGTCAGTTTTAAAAGCCTCATAGGTCAAATGTCTGACATACTGAACATTTAAAAAAAAAAAAAAAAGCCCTAACACAGTGATTTCTATTTTAGTCAAACCACCAGGGTCCAGCTGAGGCTTCAAATAGAAAGGAAGAAAAGACCACAATTTAGTAAACAGAGACAAGCTATTGGAATGGCAATATCCTTTTAGGATATATTCACCAGCATTTTAATAGAGTTGAATTAGGTAGATTTTAAAATAATTTTGAAACTTTAAGATGACAACAATCCTTGGCACTGATAAAGGGATTGGAAAAAGAACAGCATAGACTTTTACTTTACATATGCATTGATTTTCCTCCTCCAAATGGAAGACCTCTGTCATCTAAAAAGGTTATTCATAGATCCAAAGAGCTGATCAGGGTCATTAATAACAATAGTAAACTGATCACCATTCCAATGGGACCTGACAAGTTTCTTTTCAAAGTGGATACTAATGTATTGATGCCTGTGAAGTTCATTACAGCAGTAATAAATCATTAGTCCCTGCAAAATGATTTATAAGTTGGTTGAAATGCATTGCAATGGACTGTCAAAGAACTTTGCAGGTATAAGAAGGCTCTCTGGTCCTTCTACCAAAATTGCCACAGCTTAGAGTTATTAGACACCAGGACCAACACCAACACTGCAAAACTCACTGTAACTGCCACTGTTTCTTGTATTGTAAAACAAGCTTTAATTCCACACAGCCTTAGTCCGCCTTGAATTATTATAGTCTTATAATGGCTCTAAAAATTCTTTTTTCTTCATTTATTCTGTAAAGGTTCATCGTGACCCTTACTAATTAAGTTTCTTTTAGCTTTCTCAAATAATGCTTAGAGCATTTCTAGTTCCAATAGCTCCCTTAAGATTATTTGTATGCATAACTAATATACACAGTAAATACATTCTCAAGCATTTAACATTATGAACTAATGCTGTAATGAACTGATTCAGAGCTGAACATGGGCTGAAATGTTTATTTCCAAACATGTTAACAATGTGTCTTTAATATTCATATAGTACTTTCAAAAGAGTTAGATGTATTTACAGGTATTGTCTTCCAGAGAAAGAGGAGGAATAAGGTCAAGTTAGAACAATATTAATCTTTTTCAAAAAATAGGAAGAGATTTCTGATAAGAAGGTTAGCTCAACATAAGAAATGGGTTCTAGATGATGTCTATGTGTTTAGCTTGGGTGTAGACTTAATGAAAAAAGTGACTATACCCTCTGTGGGTCCTATGTTTATTCAGAAACAAAAGCAAAAGGCGTAATTTCATGGCTATTGTTATCCATTTTAAATAAATCACTTTACATGCACTTTTCTTTGATTATAGTAGTCATACTGGAACCCACCTGTTGCTACTTCTGGTGGAAAAACTGATATGAGTGTGCTTATTTCCAAACAATCTCTTTAAACTGTATGTGAAATCCCCGCTCTTGGTATATTGTCTATCTCTAGACACACCAGTTGTTGAATTTGTTCTCACCAAATGAGGCTGTTCAGATGGAAATAATTTATTTGGCTAAAGAGTTTTACTCTGTTAATGACAATGTCAGTAGGCCCTGTGGATATCACATATTACCCCAAAACGGTTTTCAATTCAGATTCACTTACCACTTGGCCTTGTTGTTTCATGATTTATTGTTGTCACTTCATGACAAAGATTGCTCAAGCCCATGGTTCCCAAGGGCCATCTTGCCCTGGATTACTGCAGGACAGGCTGTGGGGATTTTCAGAAGCTAATTGTTATAATCAATCCCCAAAGTCTGTGCTTTAATGAGGCCTTGAAAAGATTGGTCCTATACAATTTGGCTGTTGGGCCATTAATGTCCATAGAATATATCCTAAAACTTCAATCACAGTGATTACCTGGAGTAGAACATTTGCAAAATCATGGGTTTTGTTGGGATTTTAAATCATGATTCCATCTACAACATATTGACATGGAGACCTTCAATATAACTGCATGTTGAGGTTTCAGTGTTTTCACAATTTATTCATGATAATTGTCCCAAAGTGTGTTCTACCAATTGATTGTTACTGCCTAGGAAGTTTCAGGAGAAAGCAGTCTTCATGCTTGGATATGCTTCCATCTATTTTCAAATAGACTCAAACAGCCTTTGGCGAGTGTGATATGGGAATCCCCAGCCTGTCACCCCTATGCATCTTACTATTATTAACATTCTCCCTCATGTAAGTACCAGAGATTAAGGAGAGCTATAGTAAGTGTGAGCATCATAAGTTTAATTTAAAAATAAAACTTATCTCAATTTTTTAAACAAATTGTTTCCAAATCTATTATATTCTGTTGTAAATGATAGCTGAAAGTGTTGGCACCACAGCTACATCAGGGGAAAATGGATGCTTTATTTGGTGAGATATAATCGGAGCTACATGTGGACTGTGCCTGCATGTATCTGAAGTTGATTTTCTTCTAAATGAAAAAAAGCAAGTCAAGATAGCGCCACAGAGATCCCAGATTCCACCTGCGGTCAAATAAAAATCCACAGATTTGGCAGTTAAAATAATTACTTTTGATGCTCAATGACAAGGCAATGAAAACATTTTTCAGACAAATGTTGATGATTATCTTGGGTTTTTCAAGTATACAATAAAATCATTTGCAAGTGAAGACACTTTTACCTTGTTTCTTTCCAATCTTTATGTCTGTTTCTTTTCTTTAATTATATTAGCTAGTACTTTTAACATGTTAAAGGTAGTTATTATAAGAAGGCACCCTTGTCTCATTTTTTCCTGTGATAGGACTGATTCCAGTATCTCCCCTGTAAACATAAGCCTGGTTTTTATGCTGAGACAAAATGCATTCCATCACATTAAGGAAGTATCCATTGAGTCCTATAACATTACCTTTTAAATATCACGAATGAGTATTGGCTGAGAAGGGGCTGGTGGCTACCAAAGGGGAGGTGTTGGGGAGAGTGATTGGGGAGGAACAAGGGGATTAAGGGGCACTATAATTCGCAATCACAATATAGGTGGGTGGTGGGGAAAGCAGTACAGCACGGAGGAGACAAGTAATGACTCTATAGCATCTTACTATGCTGATGGACAGTGAGTGCAATGGGGTATGTGGGGGGGACTTGATAACATGGGTGAATGTTGAAACCACTGTGTTGTTTATGTGAAACCATCATAAGATTGTATACCAATGATACTTTAATTAAAAAATAAAGGAAAAAAAAGAAGAAAAAAAGAATGAGTTGAATTTTGTCAAATACCTGCTATGGATTTATCATGCAATTTATGTGAAATCAATGCATTTCCTAATATTGAGGGACTCTTGCATCCCTGGTATAAACCTTACTTGGTGAAGCTGTAGTCTCACTCCTTATTTTTCTATTTGTCAATATTTTAGTTAGGCTTTTATGTTGATATTGGTTAATGAGATTGGTCTTTAGATTTTTTTTTGTGTGCAATTCCTGTCAAATTTTGGTATCAATATGGTACATACTTCACACACAAAAAAGTTGCAATTTATCCTTTGTTCCTTTGATGCTTTGGAACAGTTATTAACAGTTTTAAATATTTATTACAATTCTTCTCAAAGCCATTTAGACATGCTGCTAGTTTTATTGGGAAGGGTGAGACTTTTCCCATTTTCTTCTTTTGATATTGGTCTATTTTAATTTCTATCTTTTCTGTGATCAAGTTTTCTAAGTTATATTTTTCCAGACTTTTCAAACTTATTTACAAAGAATTGGATAAAGTAGTCCCTTAGTTTCTTAATTATCTACATGATTATGTGTTTATTTTATATATTTTGTTTTTTCTTGTTTCTTCACCTAACCTATTTTATTGTCTTTTCAAAAAACTCAGTTCTGTTGTTTGCTTCCTAACTTGCTATTTTTCTTCTCATTATGAAAATCTTCCTTTTGTTTTTCTTACATTTATTTTGTTCCTTTTCCAACTTGCCTATCTCTTAAATTTAACTAATTTATTTCATTTTAATACATTTTATATATGCTCTGGCATAAATATTTTAAGGCTAAGAGTTTTCCTATGAGCACAGAATTGGCTATATTTGATAGGTTCCAGTATTTCATTTTTATTTGTTTTAGGAAGTAGCCAATCAGATAGACAATAAATAGAAGAAAACATACCATTTATAGTAGCAGCATGAAATATACCCCATAATAGTTAGTAATAAGTTTAACAAGAAATATACAAGCTATATAGAAAAAAACCCTAAAACACTACTGTAGGTCACAAAAGAAGACTTGAAGAATGGAAATACATACCATATTCTTGAAGAAAAGTCCTTAATATCAGCTAGATGTTGGTTTTCTCTAAGTTAGTTTATAAATATGGTGTGATACTAATAAGAGACTATTAGTAACTTGCTGTTTTATAAAGTTAGTCAAGTTATCCTAAAGTATACGTAGAAAAATGAACAGAAATGGCCAGGAAGAGCAGTGAAGAAGGATTAGCAGTATTAGACACTAAAATATTGTAAAATGCTGGAAAAATCACAACAGAACATTAGTACAGTAATAGAAAGATTATATAATAGAAAATTTGGAAGTAGACTCAGTTACCCACATGAATTTACTATATAATAGAAAGAACATCTCAAACCAGTGAAATCAAGGTAGATTGTTTCATTTAATAAATGATATTGTGATAACTGGTGAACCAACTGAAAAAAAAATTATATCCATATTTCCTACCTCACATCAGGAAAAGTTCTAACAGACTCTAACAGAAAAGAAAAAAAAGGAAGTATGAATGGCTTTTAATTCTATGGAAAAAATAAACTTCGATTGTTTCATTTATCAGATTGACCAAAATCCAAGTTTGATGAAGCTAAGGGAAGCAGACAGTTCCATACCTAGATAATGACAATGTAAAGTGGTACAACACATATAGAGTGCAATTTGATATGTTTATTAAAATTACATTTTTAATCCAGAAATTTCACTGCAATTGCACTCATACAAAATTATTTGTACAAGGCTGTTCACTGCAGCACTGTGTTTGCAAAAGCAAAAAACTGAAAACAGAATACCTTTCAATAGGAGGTTGGTTAACTGAGTTATGAAGCACCTACATAATAGAACACCATGCAAAGATAAAAGAGAATGAAACAGCTATGTACTCATGTGGAAGATCTTCAAGTGAGAAAAGAAAGAAGTGGAGTCACCTTTTGTAAAAAAAAAAAGTGGAGGAGGAAATAAGAAGTTAGAAACTCTGAAAGAAGACAGAAGAAACAAAGTCCATGGTCACCTATTTTGGTGGCGGGGCAGAAATGGGAAGATGGGAGATAGGAAAGGGATCCTTCTTGGTGTTAAATCATGTGAATATATTACTAACTCAAACAATTAAATTGAAAAGGTTAACTGCAACAAAGTGATTTATAGTATGGAAAAAAATCCACCAGCACTTTATGGATCTCATGTAGATATTCTGAAATTAGATTTTACCTCTTTAGATAAAGCTTATGAATATCATGGTTTAAGAAGCAAATTGCTGCATTTGAAAGAATTGTCCCAGCAAACTTCCAATGCTCAGATGTCTTGAATTCACTTTAATCAATGTTGCTGATTGTGTATTTCAAAAGCAAGGGAAGGTACATTATTAGTTGCCAAGAGTTCAAAATTCAAACTATGACTAGAGTGATCTCTTAAACACATTATAAAAACAAGGCTTCCAATTTAAAAAGCTTGGAGGCTATATATGTTATGACATATGACTCACACTACACCAGATGGATATGTATTATTCACCAAAGGTTAGGTGTGAAAATAGAAAAATACTTTAAAAAAATTGTGTTGGTAGAAAATCAGAAGTAAGGTATAATCATCTCGTGCATTTTATAAAACATTTTATGTCCCTAATTTTGATAATCATTTTTGTGGGACTTTTATTTAAAATTAAATATATTTGATAATATACCAATTCATTCAGTAGATATGAGTTTAATGTACAAAATATGGTTGACACTTTACATTGGGGGAATTCAAGAGGAATCTAATGTAGCTATCGTATTCAGAGAGCTTACAATATAGCAGAGAACATGAGACACACATTCACAATTAAGGACAGCATGCCATAGAAAGTCCTTGGAGGGGTCCATGGTGCAGAGCTCAGTAGCAGGAAATCGACTATGTTTATCTGAGAGTATTATGAACTAGCTTTGGAAGGGTGGGTAGAATTTTGGTAAGCAGAGGTTAGGCAAGTAGAATATTCCAGGTGGCATTAATTTCAGGAGGGCAGGAAAGTATAGGAGACAATCATAACATGGCAGTGTTTTATTTTTTGGGTATAATGGGAACGAGCTGAGAGATAAAGAGAAATAAAACTGTAATAGGAGGTGGGCAATAGTTGATATAAGACCATATGGAAGACAGTGCCACCATGTCATATAAGTCTAGGGAGGTCAGAGCCACCATACTGCAGGGGTTACATACCATACAAGGGCAGCTCTGCCTGAGGAATATGTCTGTTATTAATGGGCAATGGAGAATCCATCAGAGATTTCTGAGCTTTGAAATGATAAAACTATGTCTTAACAGAATTATTCGGGTAATTTGTGCATAAAGGAATGGAAGGAGAAGAAATACTTTAGGACCTTACCAATATTACTCCAAACAAGAGATCATCTCCTCCTTTCTCTTGCTTAGAATAGTTATAAATCTCCTACAATGGTTTCAGCTCTTGGTAACTGGGATAACAGCAGTAGCATGGATGAAGTTAGGAAGAGGAACTAGGTGTAGCGAGGAAATTGTTAAATTTGAGGTGCTAGCAGAAAACCCTGGAGGAATGTTTATGAAGCATCTGAGGTCATGGAATCAGAGGTTGAAAATGAGAGTAGCATGGGAGACACAGATGTGTCAGTCCCTTAAATGGGGCCATGCTGGAAACTGAGGGGCTGGTTGAGATCACAAGAATGCAGACACAGACAGCAGAACCTTTCAGGGTGGTGGTGGTGGGTTGGGGGGTTCCCATTGCAGGAGAGATGGGGAATCACAGCATCACATCCAAGCAGAAAAGGACCTATGAGATCAATATGTTTGATCCCTTAAACACACATCTCCAAATTCCTCCCTTCCTTGCATCTTACAGGTGAACAAACTGAGGTCACTGTGGGAGTCAAGTCCGACCGATGGCCTCCAGCGACTCACAGGAGAAGTATCTGTCACCCTTGAGATTTAGTGTGGTGAAGCAGAAAGGGGGTAAGATGGGGCAAATACTTGAGTCAACAGCCATCTTCAGGAATAGTCGTTAATTGTCATTTAAGAAATAAGACACCTGAACACATTTACAGGTGGAAGAAGATCAGCCCAAAGCGAGACAAAATTTAAAAATAAAGAAAAGTATTAGAGGGTCAAGCATACACTTAGATATGTTAATTTTTTTTCTAGCTTTCCTGAGATATAACCTACTTATAACCGTTTAGACATGTTAATCTTAAAAATACATGTATAAATAAAGAGGGAAAAGTTTCCTCTTCAGAAGCTAAAGGGAAGGCATGACAAGAGGAATGAGAGGTAAGGCTGTGCTTTATTTACTCAGCTCCACGGAACACGTAATTTTGGGAACTTGAAGCAAGGAGCGTTGTGGGGACATCCCACCTTGCACAGTGGTGACTAGTGAAGTGAGAGGTTAACCCACTGGTCTGCCACCTTCCCTCCTGACGGCTCCACTCTGCTGCCTACACAGTGAAACAGGTAAAAATACAGAGGACCCCTGCAGATGGGAAAGGGGACAGTGGAAAGAATTTTTTTTTAGATAACTGATTTCTTTATGAAGTGGAAGTTAAGCTCCGTTGTTGAACTGAGGAGCTGGGGGCTTAGAGAGACTGGAGGAATTGAATTGAACATGACTTCCAATGTAGGAGCAACTCCACTTTTTACCTGGGAGATGCATAGAGCTGCTCTTCTGCTTCAGCAGACTTTGCTGTGGGAAGGGGCTAGGCTCTGTTCTTTTGGCAAATAGTGTTCCACAGAGAGCTGTGGCTAGCTTTTGTTTTTATCTACACATGTGGGTCTCTTATGATGTCACCCCATTTCTGCCACCCAGGACACTTTCTAAACTGTGCTTATTCAGAGTACACTGCTGATGAAATTAGACAAGAGACTGAGAGTGTGTGACAAAACCCCACCATTCCTTGGTGAGAAGCATTTCGAAAAAACATACTCATCAAACTTTTCAGAAACGTCAACAATTTACTGTTGTTATAATTGTGTTGCTCCACTTTCTACATGTCAGAGACACACTCTGCAGAAAGCCGTTATATAGTCTAGCGTTCTGGTGCTCCGTGTTTCTTTATTTGCATGCCTGAGTGCAAAGAAAGGCACCCACACTCTGGTGGATGCCATTCCAGGATGTACAAAGTTCTGGGTGAGACAGGTGAAAGGAGATGAGAGAGGGAGAATAAAGGAGAGACAGATGAATAAGAGACGTTTCTTCTACACTTACAATAAAACTGTTCTTCCTGGTGGCATTTAGTCTGTTGCATTTTTCTAGTGGGCACTGTAATAGTTAAACTGAACAAGCATAATCTTGAATTCCCCTAACATTAGACTAAAATCTGTTTAGATTATAGTTGTTTGAAGGATGTTACCTATGCTGTATCTAAAACAGGTGAAAAAGAAATGCATATGGCCTTGGGCTCTTTTAAAAGTGTCACGTAGCCACAAGAACTCTGCTTGTCCAGGATTTAAAGGACTGCATTACCAGAGAGCTATGGAAAATCACACATACTGATTAAATTTGATTCAGATGCAGCCTGTGCCTGTTAGTTCTCGTTTAAATGTATGGATTGTATTGCTCCCATCAGGTGGTCTTTGGAGAAGTCCTGTATTAGCAACCAGCTTCTCAATGTTTTAGCGTCATTTCTGCATTAATTATGCATGACCTTGAGCAAGTCACTTAAATCTAGCTCAACTTCCCAATTTACGGAACTCTAAAATGGGACTCCCTATTGCTTAGGAGAGTTGCAGTAATTGTGGGGACGTAACATTAGAACAACAAAGATGTAAGTAGCAAAGATAGAAACTGTTACAGAACTATGTAATTGCCTAGACCTAGAAATAACTAGAAGCAGATGAATTTGTTGGTCCAACACCATGTGTTTCAGGTCAAGTAAAAGTATAAGTGTAAATAAATTGTCTTTTTATTACTCTACTGTACTTCTTTGTTTATTTTTACTCCAATTACTGTTTAATCCAGAAATCTGCTTTGTGTCTGTCCATAGTAACTTTGTAAAGTTATAATTTTGCATGAGAATCATGACTTACCCTTCAAATTAACCCAAATTTCTTACACACACACAAACACAAACACACATTGCTATAAATACTGAAAATTGAGTTCTCAACAGTTTCTTTCACTCTCTTTTTTGGCTGGCTAGAAGAAAATACTTCTCTTTTCCCCTAAGACATTATCTGCCTAGTTTCTGAAATTAATGCCCATTCCCCATATCCCCAAATTTCAGATGACATCCACCATGGTGGCAGTGATACCTAAGTACATCACACTTCCTAGGAATAGCATTTTCAAAGTTTTTTCAAAGCAAAAAAATATGATTTAAAAATCTATAGCATTTAACTATTTTTTTTAGTGCATGGTTACATAAAATCTTTCTTTAATTTGCCACACATTCACTGCAATTATTACCTTCATAAAACTAAGTCTGTTTTACTTGGCAGAAAGTAACAAAATCTTTCAAACACTTAACTCCAAGGGACAACTGAACATTGGGCTCTACTTTAAGATTATCTTGACTAAAATAAAACGGGCTGCTCTTCAGGTTCTTGAAAACCTGAATTGTGAGAATGCATCCTTTGTTTTGTTTTCATTTTCTTGAAGTATAGGTGGCATACAGTATTATATTGGTTTCAAGTATATAACACAGTGCTTCCTCAGTTATCTACATTATTCGGTGCTCACCCCAACTGGTGCAGTTCCCATCCACGTTTTGAAACAATAGTACGTAGTCCTTCCTAATTCAAAGTTTCTTTGCAATCTGAAGACCTCGCCATGGCATGAGCCAGTGGGTGAGACCTGGATTCAGGGAGCCTTTGTGGATTGCCAGCCTTGCTGCACTACTTCAGAGATCTGTGCAGGGCTGTTAGAAACACATGGCATTTAGTTCTCGAAACAGCTTGGGGAGGGAAGTTCAATCATTCCTACTTTGCCCATTAAACGATAAAGATTCTTTGAAGTTAAGTGCCATCCAAGTCAAGTAAAAAATTGAGTAGAGCTTTAAACATAGGTTTTCTGGCTTCAGCTTCACATCTGGGGCTTGTTCCTTTTTATTGATTAATTTAAAAAGAGTAGAAGAATGAACTAAACTAGTATCAGTTTTGATAGAATGATGCATTCTTAAAAGAATAACTGCAAATGGCTTATTTACTAATCATTTATCTCCCCTAATATGTGCATTTAACAATTCTGGTTATTTTAGTGTTCTGATTACTTACAGTCTTATTAGGGTCTAGCTGAGCAATCTTCCCTCTATTATTAAAATTTGATTAGTCTTTGGAAAACTTGGAAGAAAAGGACTTAGAGAGTCTATTTTTAAACACAAAGAGTATAATTCCTTATGCATAAGATTGTTTATGCATAAATATATAAATATGTAAAACATTTGTTTTACTATCTATTTTTGCATCAACATGAGAAAAATATAAAAATCAAACACAAAAATTAGGATAGAACTTGAGAGAGGTGTTGGTCTTACAGTAAGTCCTAGTAATTCAGTGAGTCAATTCTCAGCACTCAGCGCCTGGTAACACTGGGAATGAGGCCTTGCACTACATGAGTTTGGTTTTCTGTGTGTCTACTTTAACCCAAAATCTGATTAGACTGAATTCTGCCTGACTTGAGAATTAGGAGAACCTGATTCACCCCCATGCATCCCAGTCATAGGCATCTCTTCAGCAACTATCCTCTGCATGAAGATGTCACAATTTCATTTTTTCTTTGTAACACAGCAAACTAGTTGTTATGTTTAGGACTCGCCTGGATAGAGCCCTGGAGAGGCAGGCTGGGTTTTAATTTTTGCTCTGTTTAACTTCTCTGAGCCTTAGTTTTTCTGTGTACAGAAACAGGGATTACAGTACCTATATTAGAGGGATGCTGTGAAGATTTATGGACTGCATCCATAAAGCTGCCAGCCACAGCTTGACCCATGTAGGTGACTTGTAAGTTATTAAAGAGTGATTTATTATAAGTCCAGATTATCCTCAAAAAGGATTTAAAGGGGCACTTAATGAATGTTAGACTTCTTATTCCTTCTTTTTTATTCTTATATGGTGGGGGGCAATATTAGTAGGATTCTAATGTTTGTGTAACTTTGATTCACTAAATTTCATTGCTTCCTGTATTTGGCCATGCCAAAATGTGGGCTGGAACCTTCTGGCCATGATACAGATGGAATAGTCAGGCCACAGCCAGCTCCCAAGGAGGCTCTGGAGGGAGCCCTGGGCACAGCGGGAAACAAACAACATGGCAAGGGGAGATGTCCCACCATAGGGAAGGTGGCTCTGCTGCTGGGCCTCCAGTGATGGTGCCACATTCCTTGAGCTCGCCTTCAGAATACCATCTTATCCCAACATTAAAAATAATCCCTTTTAACCTTAAGTACTGCCATTTCAGTACTTTTCTCTACGTAAGAGGTTGGGCTGAGTAATACTACCCAGAGTGGACCACATGACAACTTGCAAAGAACGGGCAAGAAACCCCTTACTTATTTACTCACTCTTCTGCAACATACTCGGAGAAATGCTGAGATTTATTATTGCAACACATTTCTGAATTAAGGATGAGACATGCATTCTGTCTCAAGTGGCAGAAAGGCAAATGAGGCATTTGTTTTTATATTTGTCAGATTTTTACATTTCTTTTCCTAGATTATAGCTCTGAAATTTTGTAATTCTTGCACCCTGGAGCTCTATAAAATATTCCTAATAATTGCTATCAGCCTTCTCATATCATATCACCACTGACAGATTGAAAAATCAGGACATTTATACCTAAGGTTATAAAATATCTTTCTAGACATAGAAAGTTCTAGAAGCAAAATTTACCTTCATGAAATTGTCCTGCTTTTCCTAGATTATGATCTCCATTTTCACTCACTATCATTTATATCATACTCTATAAACATGTGGATATATATATAAAACATTCAGATATATAAATATATTTGGATGGCAGAATTCAGGAATTTGGATATAGAATTCCAGATATTGCAGAATTGATTAACATGTCAGAAAAATAATACCCTGTGTGGAGAGTGGCTTTAGGACAGAAGCATAAGCTATATATCATAAATACATGTCAAACATAGGCATGATAAGAAACCATTGTATGGAAAAATTAATCACTCAAAATCAAACTGTAACTTAAACTCAGTAATGTGTTCTCTGCTTCTTTTTGACCTTCTGTTGTTGCTTATTTGAAGATCCTGGCAACTGTCAGTGATGGAATATTCATGAGGCTATAGTCATTCCAAGACTAAAATGTTAGATTCTGCCACTTTTTCATAGATGGCTGTGGAAGTGACATTTCATTTAAATAGGAAGCTTTTTTTTAAAAAAAAAACACATCCTACATACATGAGTCAGTAACAACTGTGGTTGAACCATGATTGTAATTTTCATGAATGATAAGTCCTATTTGCCCTCTTACACTGGATATTTCTACAAAAAAATTTATTTTATTCTACTACTGGCTTGGAAATCCATCAAAAGATGGGCTAGCTCTGATTGCTTCTATGGAGAAACCGCTTTAAAATTAAAGGTGTTTTGTGTTAAGATATTTGTTTTGAATTGAAATAAATGAATTTACTGATTTCCCAAAATCACAAGATAAACTAACAATAGGGTCCTAAGTTGTAGAAATATCAAAACATTTTGAGTATAAATTTGGTACGAACATGAAAATATTTTCAGTCATCTTTCTCCATTAGAAGTCCTTCAGCTAGTAAGCACATGGTAAACACATACAGAATGTATCTCATAATTCTATGCAAATATCTGCAATAGTTTCAGTTTGGCTCTCTCAATAATGACATAAGATTATTTTGAGCATAATAGTTTTATGTTCAAGTGGGATTCTGTTGTATTAAACTCATTGTTAATCAAACCAGTCAAGCTCTCTCTGGAATTTCAATTTACACCTTTGTAAAATATTAGTGGTGATTAATGTTTGATTTATTCATTCGTTTGCTTATTCACATACATCTTTAAAAAGAAGGACTTCACCTCTCAATGTTGTCTTCTTTTATCTTTAGTTTTGCTGGAAAGCCTACATATTACCCAATAGGTAATTATTAATTCTTGTAACTTAACTGTTAATGCATTAAAAAAATCAAAGCAAAATTGATTCTACAAAACTTCTGGTTTTGAAAAGCAACTCACATGGCTTCTAACTGTGAAGTATTTGTGATCTAGTAGCAGAGCATCAGGCCAATAAGTTTCAGGAGATGCAAGCAGTGGGCCCAAGAAAAAGGCTCCTGGTACAGAAGAATGAAGGCAGCATTGGGCTCACACCAGTGAGCAGCAGAATCACGTGTGCTCACACTTTACCTGCCCCTCACCTAATGGAAACTGTTGGGGTGGAATCTGCTAGCACAGAGAGCAGGACTTAGAGGGGTTCAACACCGTTCCTACCTCAGTAGCTATTTGACCTTGAAAGTCAGTTGCATTCTCAAGGCATTATTTGCAAATTGGTTCTTTAGATTCAGATCCTGTTCTCATTTATTAAGTATTTATTCCATGATAGGTGCTTTTCCACATTTCACTTTGAGGTTAACTCCCTGAGAAAGGTAATACCACACCCTTTAAAGCAAATCAAGGCTCCGAAAGGGCCTGACGTGGCCAAAGAGACGTTGTCAAGGGGCAGCCCTCCCCCCGACACTGGCCTTGTCTCTCAGACTGCCGCTCTGCAGTAAACGTTGCCTCTTCCAACCATAGCTCCTGTCCTACTTACAACACCGGGCGGCTGCAAACATCTAATGAGGCCACGTAGAGGAAAGTTCTTTGTAAGCTTTACAGATTCTTTGTGAAGATTTCTTTGTAAAGTACATGCTAAACACAATCGTTTCTCATCTCTACTTTCCTACCTCCCAGTAACTGGTTAACAAGAGTACAAGCTTTGTATTCTGTACCATGGAAACCAGCTCTCGCAGACGATCATTTTAGGAAAACCACTACTGATCAGTCTAGGTAGACACTCTCGTTTTTCAATTTTTGGCCAGAATCTGGGCTTTAAACAGCAGTCTTTTAAGAAGATATAAATTCTGTCTCTTCTGATACATGCTCTGAAATTTGCTCAAGCAGAATGAAATCTGAGTCTCACCACACAATTGTGATAGAGTGTTCAAATGTGAACCTCACCCTGAAAATGAGAAAACTGGGTCAATTATGGAATTCACAAAGAGGGAAATACCACTATACTACTTTTAGTTTAAGGAATAATATAAGCCAAACACTCATAGTGAAGTGAGGATCTCAGGCCACCAGTTGGAAAATTCAGGCTTCAGAGAGAACATTATGAGTGAGTGTTATTGGCTGAAATCACAAACTTGTTTGTCTACACTGGTCTGTTTCAACAAATATATTTTCAGTGTTCTTTTTTGATTGTGCCAAGATGGTCGTTTTAAGAGATTGTTCTTGTGTTGCTATCTACATGGGCAATTATTCCTTGTAAAATTCTTTTCATTTACGGTGATCAATAACATTTCTATTTGACCCTCCCTCTCCTAAATATCTTGCTTTCAGCCAGGCTTGAATTGAATACCATCCAGTGGAATAAACATTGACCCAACATTAGCTCTTTTTTTCAACCACAGATTATGTTATCATAAAAATGAATCATGTGCCAAACAGTCAGAAGCAATATATTATACAAAATAGCTATTAAAAATGTAACGCTTAGCATTTAAGTAATATAATTTCCATACATACACAAGTAGATGAATACATAGGCTACTATATTTTGCACAGAAAGATAAATTTAGTATATGAAATATTCTAGATGTCTACCTAATGATAATATAGAAATGTAGAAAATGAGTAGCTGAAAGAAAATCAGAACCAAGTATATGAGTTTCTGCTTTAAGCTGTTTTTAACTGTTTTCTCAGTTTTTGTTTGTTTACAGTTTCTATAAATGTAAGCAGAAGATCTGATTACTTAAGTTGAAAAAATGTCCATGCAGTATAACAATTTCAAGTGTGTACATTCAGTAGCTGCTGACACCATCTATTCATGTCACCTGAGTGTATTTCTTGGGGCAGAGATCTGCAAGCAATACTGTATAGACCATAATTTAATCATTGTAAAGAAGAAAAGCCTAGTGAAATATACGTATTTTTCCAAGTGGAGAGCAGAGTAAAATGATGTTTAAGAACATAAAATTAAAAAAATTAAAATCATGATAATGTAAAATTATAAGGGTTTTTGGTAAATATGTGGGTCTTTGTTGAGATAAATTTTTACCAAGAAATAGCAAAGAGTAAGATTTTAAAAACCCATTCTCTGCTTGCATTTCATTGTCAAGAGAACGTTCCTATAGTTCATTTAACCAAAAAGAATCCATTATTTTCACCTTACACCTTTCATGGTATAAGTAGAATCTTGAGTTCTATTTAAGGCCATTCTTAATTAGAAACCAGTAATGGACTAGCTTATCAAATATTTTATTTCTTCCTTCAAAAATCCACATAGGATTGTTTGGTGACTTTGCTTTGAAGAAAGTGTCTTTTATTACTTATTTTAGTAAAACACATTAAAATCAAATATCTGCTGTAGCAAAACGACTCAAGTCCCTGGAACTCAAATAATTTTCTAATAAAAAATGCATGAGACAAATAAATGCACTTTATGTTCCACAAGAAAAGGCAGTTTCAACAGGCTAATGCTCAGAGAAAATTCATTTTATCAACCAGCCATTTCATTCTTTGGTGCTGTTACAAGCTCCTTCCAGTTGCTAGGCAACCATAATTCATAGTACCTTTTAATGGATACTCTGCTACTGCTGAGAACATTAAGGTGAAGAGAATAAATGCCTTGGGTGAATCTTGAAATCTTTCATTATGCATGTCATTCTATTTCTGTAATGCTATAATGCTGAAATGTTTCTGTGGCAGGAAACTGAGTTGTAGTAATTGCATATTCCACTCATATATGTTTTGTAAGCAGAGCAGCACGTACTTGTCTAAAATGAGTTATTTCAAACATGATTGAAATTGGACTTTTCTACTTCTCAAGGTAGTAAATAAATCTAAAGAAAGAAAGGATAGTCTTAGAGTAAAATGTCTTAAAATTTCCAGCAAAAATGAAAAAGTCTTACAGAACAAACCAAAAGTAATCAAGCTGGTTCAAGCTTGATCAGCATAGTTTATAAATATGTGGCACATACAAGTTGAAATATAAAAATACCACGATAGATAGAAAAAACTTTAAAACAATGCAGGCCAACTTCATAAACAGGTGTACATATGTTAGTGTTATTCATATGTTCACATTTCACTGAATAGCTTTGGAAATACACCACATATACTTTTCATATTGTTGCCAAATGTAAATGGTGTTATATATTAATGTAGTTATATTTATTGTACAGAATACTATTTTTGGCTTAATTTTAAACATTATTTTAATTTTTTTAACATTAGTGATTTATCTCTATTTTTATACAGAAATTCTTATTGCATTAAAAAATAAATGTAGGGCTTCAACCTAAGGCCGCTATCATTAGAACTAGTGTGCCTTTTTTCTTCTTTTCTCTTCAGAGTAGGCGTTATGATCTTTCAGAGCAAAAAGAAGCCTTTTCTGGATGGGTGCCACTTTTAACTCTTCTTTATTGCATTTACTTATTGGTTGCCATCAATTTCTGAACTGAAAAAGAAGAACCATTCCTCCATCTTCCTGCGTGAATGAAAAATGAAACAGTTCAATCCCCCATCTACATGTTGATCCAAACCAGTGGTTCTTCCGTGGTGGCAGTGGTAGGGGGTTTCCTGCAAGGGAATCCTGACCTCCTGAATCAGAGTCTTTGGAAAATGCGTGTTGGTGGGAGAAGCACCTAGTCTGGGACTCAAACCCAGGTGGAGAACACCGTGTCCAGCCTGGAGGCTTCCCCAAACCTAGACTTCGGGTATTGCCTTCAGTTTCATTTTTATATCAGGGAACTTGGTATTGTAAAGCTACATCTTACATGCTGCCTGAAAAGATGAATTAGTTGATCATATTATTTTGTCAAAAATGGGAAATGCATCTTCCTGTCCTCTGGTCATTGGGGTTATTTAAATTCATTTTTCTTTTGATAGCTGAATGAATTATATCTACCACTTCACAGTAAAATGGGGCTCTTTGTTTCTTCCTCATTCCATCCTTATGCCTAAAAATAATGCTGAATATCCTTTGTGAGTGTTTGAAAATCCAGCAATCTTGTCATGAACTCCTATGAACTCTATTCAGTATCCTCTTGCTTAGAATAATGCCCGCTCTACTAGTTCTTGCTAAGTGTCACCCCTGTTACAAAGCTTTAAAATGACTTTGTACTGCCCTTTTCTCTCACTAAACTTCTGGCTGGAGGTGAGCTGAAGCATGAAAATGAAAGTAGCTGTCCTAAATTAAAAAAAAAAAATACTGTTTACCTCTAAAGCATATGTCTTTGAATGAAGCTTAACCTTATGTGAAAAGCAGTAAATGAGCAAATAGGAGTCATATGGTCCATCCAGGCACTGATCACAGAAATTAAGAATTGTAGAATTAAGTCAGAGTGAGACTAGAAACCCTGGGGGAAGACACAATTTTGTAAGAATTGGCGCTGTTAAAACACAGTATTAAACAAATGTTCCAGGATGGGCGTTGAGGGAATTTACTGTATTACAAATGTGTAGTGGACTCTTGTTTTAGATAGGGTGTTCAAACGGAGGGTTTTGATCATGTGCCATCATTAAAGATCCCATGGTAAATGTACTTTTTGTAGAACGAGGCGGGTCAGTCCAAAGCTTCTGGACAAATTCCAACTGTGTAATTACATCCTATCTAAATTCCCTGTGTAGTTTCAACTGGGTAAGGTATTTTTCACTTCTAATCCAAAATTCAGATACAGCTTTTTCTCTGCACTGTTAGCTGCTGCAGTTTCACCCCCCGATGGTATTTAGAATTAGACTCAGATGAGTTTTCCATCAATTCCAGGAATATTCATCTTTGCTTTCCAAGTTTAATAAGGGATCTTTTTGAATGTTGGCTAATATTTATATTACTAAATGTCTCACTAAATTGGGATACACAGTAAACAGAATTTTTGAACAGGAAGCGACCTCAGGGACCATGTAGTCTTAAAACCTTCCTTCACGGTAGGAAATAGACTTGCTAATGAGTTAACATACATGCAGGACCTACTATGTGGACTTTGAGATATTTAATTAATGGATAGTCCAGAATTACACAAACATATGCTATCAGATCCGGAATTCTTAACCCTGGACGCTGGCCTGATCACCCAGGGCTCTTTTCACTCTGCTATTACATTTTATAAATATATTTTTAATAAAATAGATTATTTTATTCCTGGTTACAGAGGTTAGATGAGCAAGCAGTACACATAATACCAAAACCTTATTCTGGCAATAAAGTAAGATAATACATTTAGGAAACAGGGCTCAGATCATGTTTGATAGAGATGCCTGGTGTGTTCCAATCAGAAAAAGATTAAAATACACTGGTTTGAATGGTCTTGCTAAGAAAGATACTAAAATTCTGGATCAGCAAAATGCTACACAATAACAAGTTACACAATGCTTTTACATTATTAAATGTGTGATTTTGAAAATGTGTTTACTATCTATCTTTCCTGCTAGATTGTAAACACCACGACTGCAGAGTAATTAAAAAGAGACTACCCTTTTTAATTGCTGCGTGTGTGCTAACACACAGAGCTTAGTTCCAAGTAGGGGTGCAATAAATATTGCTGTTAGAATATTTGGGGGTTTTCCAGGTTACAAAGAAGGACTTTAACATTTATTATTTCACTCGACATCAACAGCCTATTGGGGATTGGAGAACTATTTCCGCCTTAGTTGAGCTCTGGCAATCCCTGGAAAACATTTGCTGATATTCCACTGAGACAAAGTGACAACCACCAGATTCCTGGCAGTCTCAGCTGAGAGTCATACTCCCCCAGTCACTTCTTCCTCCCTCAGTCCTGAGCAGTGGCAACAGAGGCCCAAGCATGATAACGACCCTACTGTCTACTTTTTCTTTCCACACACTGCATTGGCCGATAATGAATTATACTCACAAGCTCACTATGACTTCAGCATGCCTGCTACATAGTAGGAGCTCATATTTATTATTTATTAATGAATGAATAAAAACAAAATAACTAATTTGGAATGAATGGAGAGGGTCCATTAAAAGGTATATGGCATAGAACAAGGCTCAGAATCAGCGTTTGTTCCTCATTCTTGCTTTTCCCATGAATTAGCTTACAACTATTTAACTTGGCAGAAGTGGGGTTCCCCACCCATAAAATGGGGAGGAAGTTCACAAAACAGCAGTGTCACTTCACAGCTCTAAAAGAATTGACAGCTTTGACTTTCAAATCCTTTTCACCCTGTTAAAGTGGTACCTAGTGATAAACAATAGGACAGTCAAGTGGCTAGAAGTAAAGCAGCAGAGGATGTCTACACAAAAGTAGATAATTGGTCACTGAATAACGTGAAATCATTTCATTTCATTTCACTACTACAGGGGAAAAATTAAACATCTATTAGTCAAATGACTACTTTCTAAGAAGTTTTCTCCTGAAAAGATCTCACTCACATGGACAGGCAATGTTTCCCATTTGAAACTTTTCTAATTTGAAAGGTGTCCTTTGGAAAAAAAAATCTTTAATTACAGTTTACTGGAGATGTTTTGCTTTGTTTTAGAAATGGAAATGAAAAATATCTCTAATACTTTAGCTATCAGAGGGTGACCAAGGTCATAACCAGTAAACTCTGTCTTCCTGTCTGGATAAGATATATAGGTGGGGATTTTTCCGTCAACGTTAGGCTGAGAAGCCTCCTTTAGGCTCTGCTGGATTTGCCCCTTGATTTACAAATCCATCCAAGTTTTCTCCATGCTTTGTGTGGGGACAGACTTTCAGGGACCGCACAACACAAGCTCACTGTGTGCACCATGGCTTGAGTCATGCCTCTGCACTGTCAACGTGTAGAGTTACAATTTGGATCCCTTTTTCATTGGGGTCCATTATCGACTCATCCGATTTTGATCCTATGGCAATGTTTAGTCACATTTCTGTATGTTGTTTATGAAGGTCAGGCGATGTTTCGTCACAATCATGCCAAAGACCCTGAGCAAGAATAGGAAAGCACGTCCTAATTTTGCTCTGCCAGCATTTTGAGGCCATTTTCCTTTTAATTACTGTCAGATTCAATTTCACACCTTTTCATTCTTTGTTTAAGGATGTACTTTTCTAGGGAATATAAAATATTAACTGATATTTACACTTTGCAAAAGCTTCCTATTAATCTTTCCCTGAAACACATTTAACTGTAAGTTCAATATTAATTTGAAGTTGATGGGGGGGATGACTATTATATAAACAGAGAAAATGAATTTGCTGTCAAGTAAACATGCTTTTTCAAACCTTCTGTCTGGTCCAGTGTGTGTACATAAGGGTCACAATAATTCAAGAAGAACATGCAGGACTAATATCTTAGTTCTGGAAGGAGGAAAAGAAAGTGGCTTCTCAATATCATTTATCAAAGTAAGAAGAAAAAATAAAGAATAAAAAAGAGACCCATCCAGTGGAAGGTCACAACCAATAACACTTCTGCAAATAGAAAAAGGGATGCTGAAGCATCAGATGCAAATTACTGTTTGCTAAGAATTTTAATGGAGTTCTACGTCACATTATAAAATGTTTAATTGTAACCCCATTTTAATAACACCATCTGATTAAATGAAAAGACGCCTTGCTGATCGCAATTACAATCTGTCAAACTGCATATTTATTTACAGTTTGGTTTTCTAAAACCATAAGATAAAAAAAGAAAACTCTATTCAGCTTGTCAGGAAACTATAATTATTGTGTATCCTTCTGTCAGTTTCTGCATAAAACTTTTGGTCCTAAAATGGATCTAATTATATCTACATCAACATTTTTATAAACGTTACATTTTTTTCTCCATCTCAGTGAAATCTTTGTCGTTAACTAGGAAAAACATATTCTCTCTTTTTAAAAAGCATTAGCCAGGCTTGTTTGCTTTCTTTTCTTCAAGATGTTATAAAATAAAACATCCTTTTCAAAATACAAAAATATTTGCTTATGTCCCTTTCTCTCCTGGCACGAGATTATGAAAAAAAAAAAAAAACCCCACCAGTTTTTGGCTGTTCTGGCTACACTATTTGTGATTGTCTTGGATATCATGAAATTCCTTCAGTCTGCAACAGTGGAAATCCAAGTCTTTTTCATGATTATATTCTGACATTCAAGGCCTAAGGATCCTCCACAGATACAAGTAAGAACAATGAGCTCGAACCCGTGAGGGAAGAGACTGGTTCACTGGCATGTCTTTCCTTTGAGGTCCCCCAACTTCTCAACTCCCATTGTGTTTCCCCTTCCCACCTACTTTCCAGCACTTGGTGTCCTCATTCTGCATGGGGTCTCCCACTTCACCATATACCTGATGGAAATGTCCCAAACACAGATACGCATTGAATACACAGAATATACATCATGTTTTGTCTCCTGTCTTTCTAGGGCCCACTCAGGCAAAGGCCTTGCTGATTTGGTCTACATATATATACATTTATGCTGAGAGTTCCATGGGTGATGATGCTTAATATTCTACCCATTCTGAGAATCATGATTATGGGCTTCAACTAAAAATCTAACAAAAGGGTCAATGGATTCATTTAAAAGAGCACCAGGAATGTGGTTTTCAGACACGAAAATGACACACAGGATAGTTTAGGACAAGGGACTGAATTGGGTCTCCTCATTTCCTACCACCTAGTCCAGCTTTGATAATGCCCTCTGACAGACTAGTGAACCATTCCAGGTTAGCAGAATCAATAACAACTTAGAATAAAAGGGCAATTCCAGGAGAACACAAACTAGACACTCTGCTTTTTATATTGAAAGCTTACATGAGGTAAGTAATATGAATTCAATTCCTTGGACCTCAAATATGCTCAGTATCTTCAAATATATAGGAAGATCCAAATTTATAAATTGAGAAGAGAAACTTTAATTTGTTAAACATGACACTATTGTATGATCTAAAAAAATAACCTCATGGTAGAACTGTTCAGTAATTGTATTGATGGGGAATCTAGAGGTTATCCTTACCATCCTTTTACACATAACCCACACATGCGATCTAAACACGGCACATAGGCCCCTATGATCAGATTCCTGCTCACCTGGCTGGTCTCCTCTCGCCTCATGACCTTGTACTTTTATACCTATTTGCTGTTTCTCAAACATGCCGCTCTTTGAGTTCTGTGCCCTTCTTTGATCATGCTGTTCCTCTGGCCTCAAAAGCCTGCCTGGCTGGTTCATCTGGGTTTCACTCCTCCAAATATGGCAAACTTCAGCTTTGGAAGTCTCCTGAGAGCCATTTCTGAATGCTGCTGACAGATTCATGAGCAACTAACTTCTCTTGTGTTCTTTATGCAATTTGTTTATACTTCCTCCAAAGCAATGATCATAATATGCTATATATTTGTATGTCTCTTGACCTGATAGTAGAGGCGAGGGCCATGGTATTGCTGCAAGGCCTATGCCTACCACAGTGCCTGGGACACAGAAGGCACTCAATATATTATTTGCCAAATGCATTAATCCAAGCATCTTGTTTATCCTTTTTTGATGGAGGGTTCTCTTGCCTTAGAAGATTACTTTAACCTAAAGCAACCTACTAAGGCATAGGCAGTTCTCTTTTATACAAAATGGTCTTTTTCTACAAAGTTGAAAATTGCCTACAGCTTTCTCTCCTTTCTCACCATTTTGTCTTTTAGAGTCTCTCATTAATAGGATGATACTGGCAAGCTTCTCTTTTTAAGAAATGGAAAGTTTAGAGATTAGCAACTTTCAGGGAACACAGAAGAACTATAGCTTTGTGGTTCTCAGCTGTGACTACACATTAAAATTACCTGGGGGGTTTTGAATGCATATTAATCTTTAGGTCCCACCCCAGAACAATTAGATCAAATGGCTTTGGGAGTGGGGCCCAGTACATTTCACTTCCTGATGAGCATGTACACTTGACAATATAACCCTTCTTGTTACTCAAACTGTGGACCCTGGACTAGCAGCATAGGCTTCAACTCTCAGGCTCCACCAGGGACTTGCTGAATCAGAATCTACATTTTAAAAAGATCTCAATGATCTGCATACATATTACAGTGTAAGAAGGACCGAATATATCTCTTAATCCCTTTTGAATCTCAAGTTTCCACACTGTCCATGTTTCTGGAGCAGATCATGTTTCTGGGAGGTAATGTGATAGGGAAGGTGGGAGAAATTGACCCCAGACTCAAAGGCCATGTCAGCAGCATGTTAAATTGCCTTAATTGTCCTACATGTTGATGCAGTGAGACCCAAATTTGAATTAGGACCATTTGGAGTTATTGCAACCATTTAGGAATCCACATGCAAACCACATAAATGTATGGATGTATTTCATACATGTTTTACAAGTCTCCACAGGTACTCTTGAGGCTCAGAAAATATAAAGTAATTTAGTGGCATTACCAAATCCTTTGGATGTTTTGTATTTTAAAAATTGAATCTTGAAAGTTCAACTATTATAAGGTTGGAAGAATTACACTGGATTTTAAAACTTAGAATGTAAAGTTTGGCAACTACTAGAGTTAAAAATTTAAGGGCAACCTGTCAAAAAGGGGGTAGAAGTTTACTAGTCCCTGTGTAAACAGAAATAATATGTGCTTTTAATGCCCAACTGGCTCTTTATATAGTGCAGTAGATACTTTCTTATGCTTACTAGGTGGCCCATATTTTGTCAGACTTGTGACAAAATGAAGTGGATTACTTGGGAACTTAATTGTTTCTCCCAATTCATACAATGACTGTATTACAAAGTAAGTTAATTGAAAAGCATGATTTGATTTATCAAAACGTATTTTACAAACACCTTTTAAAGGGCCTGTTTCTGTAGTGGCACAGTCCTGGAAATTCTTTCCAAGGCACAAAGAAGTAGGCCTTGCAGACTTGTATTCCTGTTAGTTGCATGCATCCCATACCTGGGTCCTAGTCCCAGTCTGAAGCTATCATTGCTACTTATTAAGAGATTCAAAGAATAGTTGCACATAAACACAATCATGGTCAAATGATGTTAGAAATCTGAGGATCAGCAGGGCATGCATCTTGGACAACAAAAGACACTTTTCCTAAAAATATATCTGTTTAATTGCTAGGTAAAATATTTCCCAGTTCTCATTTTTTTCTTCAAAGAAGCATCATTCCCTATCGAGTATTTTGTAGTCTTTTCCCTTTTCACTGTCAAATTGCACAGCCTCTTGTATGTTTTCCAAATTCCCTTGGGAGTTTATTTCATGGTTTAACACAGGATGGCCCATTTTAAACAGTTCCCTTTGAAAGTGTTGAATGAGGACTGTTTTCAATGGGTCACTCTCAGGTTGGGACAAGAGTAGTTATTTAATTTAGTATCTTGGACATGAAGCTGGTGAGATTATTAGAAATGTCCAAACACCTCAGTAGAGATACTTGAAGCAGAATGTGAATATATAAATAAAATCAGAAATACCTAGCTCTACTCTAGATTTTATTTTAATTTTATACTATTTCTCTTACTTATTGTAGATATATAGGTATATATATATATATATATAAAATGAGAATTCATATATTTTTACTAAATTGATTCTATTTTCATAATTTAAGGGTTAAATTCATAAAATGTACAATTACATATGTATTATGCCATAGATACACCTGAATTGAAAGTTATGTATTGTTTAGTATTGAGTAAATGCTGACATGACTGAACTAAAGTTGATCACTGTGAACTTCAGTGGAAGGTGATCACGTCATCTCTAGCAGAAAAAAAGAAGGTATAATACTCCAGTTCAATTACTTTTCAGTTTAACTCCCCTGCTACCACTCTAGCTAAAATCACAGACTTGAGCTAAAATGATAATGGAATTTTTGGTGCTCCAGACAGTATCTTGAAATGGAGTTCGGTTTTGTTGTAATTCCTTCTGGTTAGAGAACTTTATCCTAACTGTTTGTCTCCACAGAACCTATCATAATTTTTCTTAAATTTAATGAATTCATATTTTGAAATCAAATAAGTGTGATCTACTTTAATTCCTTTTACAGACCTAATGGATTTAATTCTTTTTATAAATTTATGGATTTAAGTAAGGTTCTCAAATAGATTGTTAAGCTATCTCACAGGCATAAGGAAACTGAGGACTGGACTTAATTCACTTTAAAAGTTATCATTAGCTTACACATTAAACTAAGACTAGTTCAAACTCTGCCCATGACTCTTTGTACGTTTTTAAGGCAATGACTACCTCCCCTTTTTCTTTAAGGGCTGGATGCCTAAATTTTCTTTTCTTCTATTTAGGGAAAAAGAACCACATTTCTCTGTTTCAAATTAAGTTACTCTAGGACAGTGGTTCTCAAACTTAGGCTTGCAACAGGATCTCCTGGAGGTCTTATTAAAAGACATACCTGGGCCCAACAGCAGGGCTTCAAAGGGAATGGGGTAGGGCCTAAGAATGTACCTTTTTACCAAGTCCCAGGTAAGGCTAATGCTGCCCATCTGTGAGCTGCACTTCGAGGAGGTCCGCAGCTCAAGAATGAACTTGACCTTCTAGACATGCTGAGGTACATGACACAGGAACTCAGTTTTCTTTGTCATTGTGATCTATTTGGATCAAATAAACATATCCTCTCCTTTTGCTCCATGCGCATGATGATAATTCTGACCTTGGGCCTTCCCAGTGTATTTCAGTCACGCGTTAATGTTATGGCAGAGCTCTCTCTCCAGGTATGAAACCCATGGTGCCCCAGAAAAGAATGGTGAACTGTGCAAATTTAGTCATGTCTCCTCTGATCACCAAGCTTCCATCTGTTTCACTGACTAGCAAATGAAGTTCAAATGCCTTGCTTCACATTCAATGGTCGCTATGAACTGGCCCCAACCTAACTGTCATTCACCTTTTTCCATACAGCTGATGCTCAGTGAGATTTGGCTGTTTGCCAGGAATTGTCTGCGATACCCTCACTCTCTCTGTGTCACTTCTTCCCTTCACCCATTTTAGGCTGCAATGAAATTGAAAATTTTTGTTTGCTTGGTTTTGCGTTTCTTTCACATGTGCCTTTACTTTACATTGTTGACACCACAGCTTTTTGTAAATGTGGGAAATAATGACTATAATAGGACTACATGACAGTGTTTGGGCAGAGTGTCGGGTGCAGAGCGTGCTCTTGATCAATGCTCATTTTTTGTTTTCTCTTCTCCTTTTCTTCATGTTCCAAGTTCTTTACCTATAGTGTCATGGTAAAGTCATCTTCTAGCTACTGCTTTACCTTGATTTATTTATGCATCACTTCCTTAGCAGGTGGCTTATCAATTTCTGTATTTTTTACAAGGATAGCATTCTGACTTGAAGTTAGTAGATGCTTAAGAAAAAGGTTAACTTTTCCTATTATTATATCCAATACTTAAAAGTACATGGATGTTTTACAAAGATCTATTCAAAGTGTGAAAAATATTTATTGCTGCATTTTTAGGTGATTGCCAAAAGAGCAATTTGGATTTAAGTTAGAATTTAAGTATCACTGGATTTTTGGCTCAAAGTTAGCTTTTTACCTAGCCCTTTCCTGAGAAAAATATTAATCATGTCTTGGTTATTGGAATGACAAGAAAATGGAGAGCGTGAGAGAGAGGGAAAGAGAGATAGAGATGGAGCTGAAAGTGTGCTCAATGGACTGGAGAGAATCGTACGTGACAGGTGGTCCACCTGGCCTCATTCTGCAGTTGACTAAATCATGGAAGCTGGTGTAAGTGGTATTTGTCAAAATGGTTACCCAAGGAAAATGGTGAAGGTCATAGTTCTAAGCACCATGCTGTCAGTATCAGTGCTTCCTTTATCCAGAAGCAGTGAAGCATGATGGGAAGGACCCAAACAGCGCCAGGATAGGATGATCTAGTCCTGTCTCTGGTAGCTGTATAAACGCGGGCAATCCTGAACATCTCTGCGAATTGACTTTATTGAGCTGTAAAATGAAGGATTTTGCCTAGTGATCCATATAATTTCCAGTTCAAATCTCCAATTCTACGATTGTTCCTGCAAGACTAATACTGCAAATAGGTAGAATCCCCATTTTCTCTGACTGTGTCCTTTTGGGAGAAGGCCTGTGCAAATCTCTAATCACTGCCCATTCCACATTTATAGAAATTATCCAGTTACAGCATGGTGCTCAGTCAGCAACATTTTTGCCCCTCACAAGACATTTCGCAGTATCTGGAGATTTTTTCGGTTCTCACAACCTAAGAGTTTGAAGTGCTACTGGCATCTAGTGGATAGAGGTCAGGGCTGCTGCGAACATTGTGTAATGCAAAGGACATCACCCCCTCCCCAACAAAGGATTATTCAGCCTGAAATGTCAATAGTGCCAAGGTTAAAAATCCCTGATCTGGATAGTAAGCTAGATAATAACTTCTCTGTAAGAAGTTATTTCCTTGGCATCGACAATAGTTCTGGGCACAGAGTGAAAGCTCAATATATGCTTATTAGAACCAAAAATTTTAAAAATATTTTTAAAGTATCTGATATTCCTAGCTCATTAGTCATTGCTTTGAGATAAGATTGTAAAGATCCCTCTAAAAATGGATCTACAACTCACAATGGATGATATGTGAACTGATTTATGACATTAAGGGTCCAGTCATTTATTAGAACCTACCCAGCCTTGTGTGGAGACAAGGAGTCAAGAAAAGGAACAAGAACCATGAAGTGCCATTCATTAGGGTCTTAACCATGCAGAATGACAAAGGAAATTCAGCCTGGGAGCTATTTTCCACCACCTCTTACAGATATGCAAGCTATATTTAAGTTTTTAAAAAATTATCACTACCTTAAGTGATACAAAATAGTTATTTTGGAAATTTAATCACTAATCTATTGACACTAAGAATGAAATAAGAATCAGGTCCCCAAAAAGTCCAGAAAAACAACTTCAAACAGGATATACAGCTGATATCCTAACCGGAACAGGAATGGACAGGGTCCAAATTTCATAATTCTCTAAGACATAAATGTATATGACAATTTTCCAAAGCCCAAAGTGTTACCTGTAGTTATAGAATAGAATGTCATAGAATGTTATATCCTAAAAGAACATTAGAACACATTTGGTGCTAAGGCCCAGATAAGTTCAGTGACTTGCCAGGCTCTTTCTGTTACACTCTCGAAATCTCTAATGACTACAAAATGAGTGCCAATTTCATTACACAAAAATATTTTTTTTTCCTAACTGGATTCCTGGAGACAGAAATGGGAAAGAAAAAGTCTCCAAACTGTCTTCTGACCTCCTCTATACATTTTAAATAAGTAATGCAAATTATTGCCAATTTACCAGATCTCATCAAAACATTCTCACCTGACATTTTTTATAATTGTTTTCCAAAATTAAGTCATTAAAGTACTTCCTAACTACCTCTTGGACTCCTTAAATCTCTGAAAGAAGTTATGCTTTCAGTTTTCAAAGCCATTTTAGTACATGTATTTTTATCTTAATGTTTACACTTCATAAGTATGTGGTAAGTTTAATCAAACACATAACTTTCATTACTGTAATATTATGTTATCTAAAAAAACCCAGATTTTATCATTTTCGGAGACCATAACCAGATACCTTGTCAGGGGAAGAAGAATTCTGTGTCATTCTCTTTGCCCCTTATTTCCCCTCTCCGCTAGACCAGACAATGCTGTGGCATGATACCATCTAACACATTTGAGCTGGGAACAATAGATGTTCTTAGTTCAGGATCTTCCTAAATGAAGGAGCTATATAAATGTAAATTATCAGTCAGGTAATTCATATGGCCTATATATCAGTCTCCCCATTGTCTCAATCATTTCTGTATGCTCTCTTGGGATTGTCCTGACTCAGGGCTTTATTAATTTAAGGTTCCCAGGGTTGAAGTTTAAGAGAAGGGGCAAATGAGAAAGGTAAAGATAAGATAAAAAATACAGTTTAACTATTATAAATGAGCATGCTTACACAAAGCACATGTGTATATGTAATAAATGTGTGTGTATACATGTGTGTATACCCACACATACCAAACTGTTCCATCTGCTTCTATGGAGTCCCTGTTACATTAATTTAGGATATATGAACTTTCCTAGAGTTTCAATATCTTAAGGACTGTAATAATCAGATAATACTGAATATATATGCATCCACTTAACAACTACCAAGTGAGTGCCTACTATGACATCTCTAGATGCACGGGATAGAGAAGGGATTAGAAAGCCAAGATTTCCACCTCTACTAGAGTGAGAGGAAGTGGTAAGCAAATAATCAGCTAGTTAAATAAGCTAGATCATTCAGAGGGTAACAAAGCTCCTATTTGTTCATTTCTTATCTTGTGTGCTATGCAGTGTTAACTCACTTGATAAAGCATAGCAGTGGGATGAAGAGTGAGGACGGGGCAGTGCTACTTTAGAGCAGTGCTTCAGAGAAGTGACACTTGACCTGACAACCATAGGTGAAGATTGGAGGCAAGGGTCACTGTGACAAAGGTCACAGCAGTGCGAAGGTCACTGGGTGGGAAGTGAGCTACAGAAAACCAGTAACTGAAGTTCAGTTCAGAAAGAAACAAGGTCAGCAATCTCAGAAGGGTCCTGAATATCATGTAAAGAAATATGTTTTTTTTTTGCTTTTATCCTAGGTGCAATGGGGAGGCACTGAAGTGTGGCTGGTCTAATATATACTGAGAAGATCACACTGACTCATGTGTGAGAATGTCTTATAGAGGGACAAGATTTAGGAGAAGAGACAAGTTAGGAAACCATTGCTATAATCCAAATAGATAAGTCACCACTTTGGACTATGGTGGGAACATTGGAGAAGGAAACGATGTGGATAGATTCTCAATATATTTTGGAAGCAATTTAGTCAAGACTTGCTCATAAACTGAATGTTTGGAGGGAGGGGCAAAGATGAACAAGGATGGATCCCAGGCTTTCAGGTTGAGCATCTGAGGTGGGTAGTGATTCAATTCACCTGAATCTTCTTTACTCCAAGAACATCTTCCTTAACCATAACCAGGTTTATTCCTTGACAGAACATTTGTGTTCTCTCCCGTGCACATGATCTGAATCACGTTCTCATCTCCTGTATTTTATGCCTGAGCAGCATCTTCTTCACCACTTGGACCAAGAACCCTTTGGGCAGGATTCTTTCTTCCCAGGCAGCGTGCAGCCCTGTATTTGTGGAGGTGCTTGTCCAATAAACTGTAATAAGGAGAGTCTACTATTTAATGCATCATAAAGTTGTCATTAAGGTGCCTGAGGAAATCCTTCAGTGATCTGCAATTCAGAGTACATGCATTTGTCTCCCAATAGATACCTGATATTTTCTCAATAGTAAGAAATTTTTCTCAACATTTTGATAGGTTGCCCAGGGAGATTTAATTCCTAATTTCTTCTTTATCTGGACTCTGCAGGAAGCTGTGTATTATAGTCATTTCTTTTTTGTTTACTTTGCTTGTGTTTTTTGGAATAATTTTCCATTTCTTCATTTCATATCACACAATCCCTACAGAATGATGTGGGAATGTGGGAGGCACCCTTGGGCTCCTCATCTTTCACGCTGTGAGCTCTCTGCTGGCAGGAAGCACCCTCCAGACTTCACAGGTGGGGATGCCCCACCCACAGGGACAGCCTTGGCCACTGGGCCCAACTGTCTCTTCCCCTTAACACCAAAGCTTTCAATGGCAAGTTAGATGAGAATTTCAGATTATCCCAAACTCTTCACCTAATAACTATGATTTTAAGCTTCAGAACTTATCTTCTTAATTTCAAAAAGCCAGAATTTTAAATTAGTACTCTTAGGAAAGCCTTCCTTTGCCATTTACATCAGAAACATACAGTATAAAACTTTGGTTTTATAAAACCTCACATGAGAAGGAAACTTCCAGCATAAGTGTAAGAGAAATAGGCCTTTATCACCTGTTTATAACTTATCGTATGTGACTGCCTTTCTTTTACTATTTCATTTAATCCTCACTGCAATAAGAAGAAACACAACATCCTAACCATTGTCTCTAATAAAAAATGGGGAAAGGGCTGATGCACCAGTGCCAGGTCCTGTGGCCAGAAAGGGCCCGCCTTTCAAATCACTGCTTGGTGATGGGAACTTCAGACCCAGAGACATCAGGTCTGGGATTATCTGTCCTCAGACACCCCTAATTTCAACATTCTTTCTTTTCATTGTACCAGTGAAATACACCAGCATTTTAACTCAATCTTTTTGTTTACATTACCTTGTGCTCTGAGAAGTAGCTCTTTCTTACACCATATTGACAGGTGTGTTTCTCCATAGCTTATGCCACCTAGGACTGACGGGCCATTTTACTGGGCAACGACTATCCCAAATAGGCAAAGATGATGTGTTCCTTCTCCATGGCTGTGGGAACTGGTTGTACCATGCACAACAGCACGTTGGTCCGTGGAACTACCCCAGGAGAGCCATCTCAGACCAGATTCTGTTTGGGAGACCCTATGTAGGCAGCTGAATTAACTCTGATTATGAACCACTATAAAAAACCTCAGTCAGGGTTCAAACCCTATAGCTCCTCCTCTGAAATCATGGAGCAAGGCTGGTGCATGCAGAGTAACTTCCCAGCCAGCTTCTGGTCCCAGGAGGGGATCTTCCTAGCACTGCTCTCAGGGGCTGGGGCATTCTGTAGGTTGGTGCAAGAAGGAGGCCACTGACAGGGGAGCTTTGAAGTTCACACTCTGGCCCCATCTTCCTTCATGGACTGGCATTGCCATTCCCACCCGGGGGCATACCAGGGAGGGCTTGGGCTCATGGAGGGACCTGGGCGTGCAGCTCTTTTGGAACTTGGCCTGTCAAGATGCTGTGGTGACCCTGGCCACATTCCTTTATCATTACTGGAAAGGAATGAAGAAAACTTGGTTGAAGTTTATTCACAATTCACTATTTTTTTTTCCTTTGGCTTTTTATCAATTCCCTGTCATACAGAATATTCAAATTTTTATGAAGACACAAATTGATATGAACACATCAGGAAAAGTACCAGGATTTTAATAAGGAGAAGGAAACACTTCTAATTTCAGATCTGCTATCTTTGGCAAGCTGCCCAGAACTTTTCCTCCTTTTAGTTATAAAATAATTTAAATACCCTTGCACTTTTAAAATTAAATTTTGTGTACTAATGATGGAGGGGCAAGTTGGCTGACAATGAATTTGTGGCAAATGGTAGGTAACCCAACTCCTGGTCATGAGGCAGAGCTGCACGAATGAATCCTTGTCTGTTAGCACAGCCTGTTGCTGCCTGAGGAAGCAATACTGTCTTCTTTGCAAATGAGTTAATAATTTAAGTTATGGTGTTTTCAGCAAATAACTAACATTTTTCATTAGCTGGAATGCTAATTTATTTAACATGATGACTGCAGAATGTATTTAAACTGTTAAATACTAGAAATATTAACCTTGTATCTCACTCAATCCTCACAACCACATGGTGGTATAAACATTATTGTTGCCACATCATTGTTTTTTCTTTTACAGTGAAGGGAACAGTGAGATGAAGTGATTTGTCAAAGTCACCCAGCAAGAATTCCAAACCCACCTCTTTTTCACTGGCCTTAGAATCTTTTTTCCTCTTCTCACTCTCTCTGATTATTATTATTTCAGCAATGTAAAAATAAAATGAGTTAATTCGGTTAAAAAAAAAAAAGGAGGCAGAATTGTGAATGTTGTCTGGACTGGCTCAGCTGTGAGCAGTGCAGTGAGTGATGCGCAAGCAGCACCGAACACACCCCAAAGGGGTGAGCAGAAGACAAAAGACTCAATTAAGGCTTTCAGTGCGAAGTTCCCAGACTCCCAGACCCTGACTCAACCAGAGTACGTTGGCCCGCCTGCTTCACCACCTGCCAGCTGCACACCTGTGACCTGCCTTCATGTCCTCAGTCTCTCCTGCACAAGATAATGATTATACTACCCTTGTCCTGTGAGCTTGTGCGGGTGTAGGAATCGTGTAAAACACCTTGCCCAGTACCTGGCAACAGTAGGTGCCCAAAAAACTGTCGCCATGGTAATTCTTAGAACGTCCCATGTAAAGTGGACACCAGTCATGAGAAGAGGAAGGGCAGACAGCATACGGAAAGCTCAGACAACCAGCTATGGGGCTTCAGAGCAGGTGGTTATTACGACAGCTGACATGAAGCTGTCCACCTGGTGTTGCCAGGACTGCCCATGCACAGACCCGCCCAGTCCTCACCTCCACTGAGGAGAGAAGCAGGAAGGCAAAGTCTCTTGCCCACAGTCACATGCAGCCAGGGAGCGGCCCAGCAGGGTTCATGTCCAGGCTGCCTCACCCCAGAGCATTCACACTGCTTCTCTAGACCCCAGGGCCATCGGTTGGTTTCTGCAGGTGACTATCATACGCCCCCAACAACTTAAGGAGTTTATTAGCATTTTTGAGTTTGCTCTTACATGGTCTCATGTTTCTGTGTTTCCTATATGTAACCTTCATCTTCCCAAGTGAACTCTAGGCTCCTGGATTCCATCTTCCACATGTAACACCAACAGACAGGAGGCACAATCCAAACATGCAACAAGTGTGGTAAAATGCTCCAGCAAAGCACAGTTCCAGAAAATGCAGTGTCTGCTGTTTGCTGGGAAATATGGGCTCACCTGTGCTGGTACAGTTAGAAATGAGTGCTTTTGGGGGAAAGCAGTACATCCACATCTATAGGAAAAACCCCCAGGGAACAGTACTGATGACCGAATTTCCCAATGTATATCTTCCTGTTGGGGGATGGCTATGGCAGGTCCTAACGCTCTCAGGGAGAGATAAGAGGCCCAGACACACCAGCACAATCGAAACATGAATGTGTAACTATATATTTATATAGAAAGAGAGACAGAGAGATACATAAGGATGCAAATAGCATGCTTTTATTCCTTCTGAGTAGTAGTTACACGGTTAAGTCTGACTATTCTCTTACTGTTAATTGTTCAAGCACTGTAAAATATGCACACCTCACAATAGAAAGAAAATGCTTTAAAATACTCAGTTTCATTTGTCTTTTGATAGTCTTAATGTTTGTGGTAATAACTTTATGAATTTGCCACCTTAAGAACAAAAGAAGGACTTATTTTTCATCCAGAGCATTTTCCAGTTTTACAGCATAAAAGGTATGGTCCTGTCTCAATCTGGTAAACCATTATTTATGTCTGCTGGTTAGTAGAGGATTTGATTAAATATGCAGTGCATATAAAATGTGAAAAGTTTTCATAGTGTAGTATGTTTTCAGGGTTGAATAATTTTTTATTAAAGACAACCAAAATTTTGATTAAAAAACCCCAAACTCCTTACCGTTGAATAGTAATACTTTTCAAGTGTAACAAATTTTAAGAAAGTTTATTGCCTATTGAAAATAGGATTGCTATCCTGAACTACAAAAAAGGAGCTTAATCCTCCCTTTGTCAAATAGTACTTAGAGTTCCCTGGGAAATTTGTACATTCCCTTAAATTCAGACAAATTCAACTATTAATTGTGTTATTCTATACTTGCCCAAATGCCAAATATATTATTAGGTAAAGGGAAAAATGATCTGTTCTCTGGATGATTATGGCATTTGTGGTATTTTAACTAATCTGAAAGACTAAAGTAAAATCCAATATTTTAATGACAGCACCCAATGGTCAAAGACTGCAGCACTTCATACCTTTCCTCTGATGGAGTGCGTGTTGCTTCTCGCAGAGAAAAGTATGTAAATGGTTAATACGAAAAGATAAATGTTATGTTCCTGTAGGTAATGCTTGTCCGCATAAGAGAACTCAGAACTTTCAAACTGGAAAAAACTGAAGTGGAAAAAAACCAAAACCTGCTCTTAAAATGTTCCTGTATGCTCTAGATAAGAATAGTTAATGAATAATGAAGGAAGTGGTGTCTTGAAATGAGACTGATTCATTGTTCTTCTGCAAAGCATTTTAGACTAATTCTCCTATGACTCCATGACTAAATGGGTTTATAATGCAATACTTTGATGTTAATAATCTACTTGCACAAATCAAGCAAATGGCAAGTCAAAGATTGAATCATTAAAAAAAAAAACTTAAAAAACAAAAATACACTGGTCATAGGGACTGATCTTTAAGGCATTAATTCTGCACATTGTTCCTTCTGCCCCCAAGATATTGGTGCATAAGGCAAAAGTATGTCCCTTTAGCAGTCTTGTAATTTTACTGATAATTCTTCTTCATAATAGTAGCTCTACTTGGGAAATAAGAATATTCATCTAAAAAAGCAAGAACTATACATGGTAATTAATTCTCAAATATATAAATTTAGTAGTGGAACAGGTTGGAATAATTGGTGGTAAACTCATTAAGCTTTAAGACTACAAATACTACATGTAAATTTAGGGCTCAAATTCTTTTAGCTATACTATACAGCAAGCTGTATACATTTAGATACCATGATACATGACATTATACTTTTTTAAAAAAGCTGAAGAATATTTATATTATGTTAGAAGACTAGACAACTACTTAGAAGTATCTGCATAAAATGCCTTAATCATCCTATTCTCTGCCTTGGGCAAATATGAAGGGTTCCATTGGGGACAAATGAGTTTGTTCATTGGATGAGAAATAGTTACCAAGGCCGTACTAAGTTCACTACTTAGGAGTATTGCTATCAATACTTTCCACATAAAGGTCTCCACAATGAAACCAAGCAAGCTCTCAGGGTGTTTAGGTCCTCTTCTCTGCAAAGAGCTTACCAGGCAGAGTGAAAGAGAACAAGAAATCTTCTTTTGAAGGGTGTGTCCTCAGCCTTGATGCCGAATGGCAAGGGAAGGAAAGAGCAAGACCACGTGTGAAGTGCTCAGCTCTGGGCCATGACTTACAGTCTGGATTTGAGCTATGAAGCATCATCATTATTATTCGGGGTAAGGAAGTGAGGATGGAACATTCGTTGGACCCGCAATGAGAAGGAGAAGCCGATCACGTGTGTGGAGCTGGGGGAGGGAGGGGATGGGGCCCCAGATAGGCGACCCTCATGGATGCCGTTTCTATGAACAGTCTTCTGCTTTGACTTGCTGTTTATTCTTCCCACTCCCACCTCTTATTCATCTTATTTCTGCTGCATTTCCCAAACTACCTCTCAAGAGTTTAGGAAACCTTATATTAACAATTTGGAGGATGCAGCTAGTGATGCCCTCTGAAATAGACTTATGGGCCTACTTAGAAGCTTTATGTCCAAGGACAATTATGAGTACCTAAGTGCATGTATCTTCCCTCTCTTTGTTTGCTAAGGGTTGTTCAAATAACGGATACCCAGCCAGAAATAAAGATGACTTGAAGAGCGCCACCATGATGGCCTTCCCAGATGTCTGCCTCTAGGACGTGAAGTGACTCACACAGGAACAAGACGGAGAGTTGTGAAATACATACCAATACAGCAAGGGACCACTGGCGGAGGTGATCAACGGGTCAACCATTAAATAGGTCGGTGCTCAGTGATGTTACGGGGGGCCTATTTTGGAACATCCAGTAGGGCAGGGAATTATTTGAAATATTTAGAAATTAATCTGCAACCTCAAGTTCTGTCTAGAGCTCCGCCTCCCTTTGTGGCTGTCATTCCTTAAGATCATAAATTAAAAAAAAAAAAAAAAGAACTTAATTTGATTTAAAAGTTGAAAAATATGACCTTTGTGGAAAGGTTAAGGGAATTGGGTTGGGTGGGCCAGGTAAAACACAACTGCAGGCTAACTAAATAAATGTCAAATACTTGAAATCAACTGTTCCCCAGGCATCCAGACATCTGAAGCAGACAAAGCAGACTGAAACTGCAGTAAGAGATTTTATTTTAACTTTAATAAGGAACTTCCTGGAAGGAACCTAAATCTCTTACTGCAATTTAACTTCATGTTACAAGGTTAATTAAACACAAACAGGCTACCAAGGAAAGTTGTGGAATCTTGGCTCTTAGATAGAAAACCACGTATCTTCAATGTTTAGGTTTACTGCTGCCTGGAATTAAGAGACGGACCGAATAACTCTCAGAGTTTGCTTACAGTATATTATATAACTGGCTTTATAGCTTTTCAACTTCTCCTGTGCACGGTCCAATCCCTAGGAGCTTGAAGGCTGAAGTGAAGTATAACAAACGCTAAATACAAAGCCAATCCTGAGTTTTCTTCCTTGGCATAAGCAAGGAAAAGTGTTATTTTTAAATTGGCTCCCTTCCTGAACACTATTAAGGAGAACTCTAGTTTGGGGTGTTTTATTATAGCACTAAAAGATGGTCCCAAATCATTAACATAGACTTCATTGAACTACTTAATCAACAGTGCATTCAAAGTACTCTGTTTTGAGCAAAGAAAGGGCCTAAGTCGAGCTTAAAAACTAACCACGAACAATGCTTATTTTTGGCCTTATTAGGAATTTGACATTAAAAAAGAAAAAATAACAAAAAAAACCCCAAACCACACTCTTGTATTATATATGGTCAAAAATAAGAACAAAAATCCAGCCCATTTTTTCACAGTATTAAAGTGGTTTAAATACACTGCTCTCATGTGCTGTAATATTCAAAAGGGATAATTTGTGAAAAAACAAGCTGTAATTGCTAAACATTTGATGAATTGTGGCATAATGCTAAATAATTATCTTCTGTCAAATTGGGCAAAATCATTTCTTTTTATTGCTTTCCCCCTATTTTTTAAAGAAAGAAATGAACCACTATGACATCCATTCCATTTTAAACTAATGTTTCTATTATTTCATACCTAAATGGGGCTGACATCATCAGCTCCTTCATGTCCTGAGAGATATTTAGCTCTGGTCCACTGTTACATACGTTATGCATTACATGAAATAAAATATCTCAAGATTTTGAAAATATTTATTTTACAAACAGCAATCAAATTGTCTGTAATCACATTTTCTGCTTAGCTTTGAAAGCTGCATTATTCAATATGCCAGTGGTCCTTCCCATAATGGCAACATATTAGAAATTCATGCTGCTTTAATACGTGTGACTTCCTTGATGTACAGCACCCCCTATAGACCCAGAGGGACACTCCTGCTTCAGTTTTCTGTGTCCTGAACAGCACCAACTGAAGTGATGGTTGTCAAAATAGTTGTACAGTGTGGCCTTTGAATGCAAAGTGTGTCATGACTGAATGCTAAAAATGACAATAAATCTGAGTATATACATTATGCTTGCTTTTGTTGCCTAGAAAAAAATAAGGCATTTGGGAAATAAACCCCCCAATTTCATTGCCTTTTAACATCTTTTTCCATTTTAAACTCCAGAACTGGAAATTTGAAGCATTCAAAGACATTGAAATCTCCTTTGTTGCCCTTTTCATTGTAAATTTCCTATAATGTGTCATTAGGAACCACACTCTACAAAAAACCCAGGTTCTAAATGAATCCTTTCTGCGAGGCCATTCTAAAACTTTGCACGGTTTTTCTTTGTATGAAAGAGCTTCTGTTGACTGCACAAAGAACAAGCGATAGCCACATATAGGCCAGGCAGCAGAGGCTTGGATGACTTTATACAAGGTTGTATTTTCCCTTCCACCAATCCATGATTAAACCCAGCAGTGAATGTGCCAGAGTGGAGAGAAAGAGGAGAGGCTCTTGATTTCAGTTTGTAGGAATCAAAGGATTTTTCTTAAACCATGAATACTTAATGTGGACATTTTCTTCTTCCTTTCTCCCCAAATAGTTCTGTAGTTTCTTTCCAACAATATGAAAACACCAAACACCGACTGTTCTCACAAAGCAACATCACTTTCTTCTGGATGGCAGAATAACATTTTCCACTCAAAAGAAATAAATGTGCTTTTCAATAGATTCAAATGTCTGAATAATCAATTAGGCTTTGAATAGCACTGGGGTTGTAGCGGGGTGGGGCAGACTTAACACTGAGAACGCAGAAGTGATGGTAGGAAAAATGACAGAGTAACTAAAGTGACAAGTTGGGTGAGTCCTGACTTTGGGTCACTGTTGCGTGGTCGATAAAGTGTGAATCATAGGAAAATGCGAGCCCTGGAAAGGATCTCCGAGATCAGCTAGTTCTGTGGTTTTCCATCTTCTTGGAGGGCAGAATCCTTTGCTCAAGGGAACTTTTACAAGAAATGTGAACAAGTGAGGCAAGGGACAGTAACGCTGCTCGGTTCATTCCGGGCTTTCCCAGGCACCAGTGAACTCACTTTGGACTCCTGATGTAGCCCAACCCTGCGGGGTGTAGACAGGGTTCAGTGAATTGCCCGTGTGACAAGCTCACCCAAGGCAGGACCTGACTTTCCAGATTCTCCTTCCACTGCTCGTCTAACCAGATTCCTCTGAGAAGCACAGGCTCATCAGTTACCCACTGTCAAAAAAATAACTTAAGGAAGTCCTGAGAAAAATAGAACTTCGACATATTGGGTCACAAATGGCTGTTTAACTTGGATCTAAAGAATGAGAACTAGTTGGCACTTTTTGGACAGTATATACTAATAGAAATTCTACCTTGTTTTATAGCTTGGTCATGGAAAATAGGGACTTTAAGAAAATGGAATCTTTTGAAATGCCAGAAATCTAACTTCTTGCAGGAGTCCCAACACATAAAATGGTACAGGCAAGAATATACAAAAAGGAAGTGGTGGGAAATTTGGAAGGAAAGAAACTTCACTCTACGTATGCTTCTGGAAAATTTCAGGAGGCAATCTAGATATTTTACCCTGGTGACCTTTTTATTCAGAAGGCGATTCCCACTGAATAAATCTAACACCTACAGTGAGACAGGTGCTACTTTATAGATATTTGCTACTTTAATGCTAACAACATTATGGGATGAAATATCTTATTATACCCATTTTATACATAAGGAAAAGGAGGCACAGAAAGGTTATGTAAATTGCTCAAAGCCCCACATTGGTAAGTGGTAGAGGCAAGAGTGGACTCGAAGCAGTCTGGCTCAAAGATGTTTTTTCATCACAATGGCATAGAAGGACACTCAATAAAAGGTGAAGACTTCTTTGATGAACAGCAGGCTTATTGTAGTCTTTTTTGTTTGTTTGACAGATGTGAAGAAGATTAAGGAATAAAGTATAAAGAACTATTTGGGATAATCTCTCTTATGCATTTCAAATTCTCCAAAAGAGTCATGCAAGCTTGCTTTTCCCATTTTTTAAAATTTACTCTTAAATAATGCTTCCTACATGTCACCCACTGGTCTAAGAAATTCTTAAATATTCATAAGGACTATGATTATCCTTGCTTTTCAGATAAGGAAGTTGAGGTATTTATTGTCTGAGCCCTTGGGCAAGTCACTTACCCACTCTCAACCTCCTCCTTCCAGTTGTAAAACTGGGATGATACTCAATCGGATATTGATTTCTAATGCTGGACTAAATTTTCTATGTCTAATTTATTAGAAGATGCTTAAAATCACTAAAACTATATCACCTATGCTTGTCAGTGGGGATGAAAAACAGAAGTAAATACAAGAAAATGTATTTTAAAAACAAAATCTCAGAAAAGATTGTATAATTTTTATAGAATAGTGACATTTATAACATATAATACAGATATATGCAACATTGTAATAACCTCTAAAATATATATAATACCTACATGATGAGTGAAATATTTTCACCTCTTTTATCCATTCAAAATGTAAAATCTCACATGTGACAATCACTAACCCAAGGACAAGAGCCCCATACGAACAGCAAAAATTTCACCTTAGCTTCTGGAAAGTCCCACGAGGGGCTGGTCCTATACATGAATCTGCCCAGGGGGGTTTATTCTCATAGGATTTTCCAATTCACACCAAGTTTATTCTTTTGAATCTACAAGGGTTAGCTTTTATTAGTCATTCCCATGCTGTAGATGACCTTGAAAGAAGAACTCAGAAAGAGCACTGTAATTTCTAGGTGGGCAGGTTTTCCATCTTGATTTCTGTAGCCATTCTTTCTTTGTCTCTATAAGCACGGATGACCTGAATTGTGCACTATTAATAAATGTATTTCAACAATTGGCACACCAATCAATAGTTTGGTTGTTAAATATCACATTAGGCATGAACAAAATGGCTAGGAAAGAGTTTTACAAAGGATAGACAGTTTTACAAAGAAGTGTGGCCATGTCTTAACAATGGTCACACTATAGTCCTACAGTTCCTTTTGAAGAAAGTAATCCTTTAGTGCCTTTTAAAGGTAAAACCTGGCAATAGGAAGGCTTGTTCATTTTTAGATCCATATTTATTTGGATATGATGTGAAAACACCTCAGAAGCCCATCTTTCTGTTCTCACTGTCACCCCTGGGCTAGGTTGTGACAACAGGCCCCTCAGACTTTCCACACTCCAGTTTCCTATGACTGCTATCCATCCAGGGAGATGCCAGAGGATTTTCCTGCAACACTGCTTTTATAATGCTTTTGCCTTGAGTGAAAACAGCCAGTGGTTTCTTAGAATCCATCATATCAAGCCCATAGTCCTTTGATTGGTTTTTGAAACTTTCAGTCAAATCTACCAAATTAAAATATCCAACCTGCTTTTCAAATGCTCTCCACTATGCTTTTTCTTTCCCCTCTATTTGTCTAAAGCAAAACAGTCTTTCCAGCCCTGACTGCAGTCCTACCTTTTCCACTAAGTTTTATAAGCTATCTCTGTAATGTCTTCCAATTAGGAACTCCTCCTGGGTACATGGCCAGTGCAACTGAGGTTAGCCCTTCTCTTGGTCACTCACTCCAATTTTTGCACACATTCTTACGTTTTTTCTGTAGTTTATAAGCTCCCGAAGGACAGTGACCATGTCTTATCAATCATTTGAGCCTTTTTAAACGTTTAGACTGCAGTAAGCATTTAATATATACATGCTGATGATTGGCATTCTAGGCACTTAAGAGCTCAAAATAAGAATTTAAGAAGCTTCTTATTTCTCAAAGGAATTAGTGGACTCCAATAAAATTGCCACTTCCAACCTTATTAGATTTCTATTGTAACCTTATAGTATATCAAACTCTGGCTCCTGGAATCCAGCCAAAGATCCAATGGGATTCTTAAAACAAATCTAATCTTCAAATTGACTTTCTCCAAGACCACACTGGCTTAAGAAAATGGGTTGCAAATAGATTAAATGTGGCTTCTTTAAATATGAAGTAATTAAAATGTAATTAAGTAAAAATTAGTCCTTCCATCACACTAGCCACATTTAAAATTCTCAACAGCCACTGACTACTGCTATTGGGTAGTACAGATAATAATAGAAAAGCCGTCACCTACTGGACAGTGCTGAGGCCTATCCAAAGCCGTCACCTACTGGACAGTGCCGAGGTCTATCCAAAGCCTCACCAAGACTAAGCTCACTTGTTGGAGTAGCTTTTTACTTACAGCATAAAATGTTAGGACCAGTGCTGTCAGTAGGCAAAGTAAATATCCAGCTCAGAATGTGGTTTGGGGGGTATCAAGGCTCCCTGCTCTATGAAAATCCTGCTAGACTCACCTTGCCAAGAACTAGAATGGCAAATTAGAGCTCTATTCCCTTAGTGTAGACAAACATGGCCCCTCTGCCTTATAAAAGTTCCAAGGGAAAATGCCATGTTGAAGGGAAATACCTAAGTCCAGTTTTGGACAGTGGGTTGTGCAGAAGAGCATAAAGAAATTGGGATGAGCAGAAGCTCCTGGTAGGGAAGGAGGAAAGTGGGGGAAGGGCTGAGAAAGTAGTCATGCTGCACGAATGTGACTAGGCTCAGTCCTGAACATGCCATTTGAGGTTGGAGTGACTCCCATGGATGGCAAATCTGGGAAAATCCTAGATGTGTATGTATTTAAGTTGTATAAGCATCTCTTAAAGAGTGAATGGTGTATTTAAAGGATTCTAGAAATGCTAAGAAAGCAAGTTATATAAAGGAAAAAGGGTTTTGAGACTTACACTATACAATTCAATATCTTATTAACCCTCCTAAGGCTCAACTCCACTCACACTATGAGGTAACACAAAAGACAAAACTGTTTTTTTCTGCACTGTATGTATGCCATCTTCCTTTCTTTCCTAGATAATGTGGGTGCTTATAACGCATGACCCAGATGCCTTATTGACTCATGAACTGCGTCTGAAGGCTTAGCCACGAAGATAACTTTTTAAGGTGACTGCTTTGAAGTACAGCATTATGCAGATTTACAATTTTAGCATGTTTCTTTAAAAAAATCCATTTTCTATTTCACAAAGTCATCGTTGATACTTTTAGCATAAATCTATTCAGGTTGAACATAATCTAAAAAACCAGGGCAACAGCATAGACTTTTCTGCCCCTGCTAGTGATGTGAATGAGTACTCGCCTCTTGGCCACCAAAGCTAGCCGCCAGTTCTCAGGAGACTGTACTTTATCATGGCATTAGGCTCTGGGATTCATTTCCCCAAAACTACTATGGGATTTCTCTCAATTCTCTTTTCTCCGCCCTTTAAGTTCATGATTAACAGAAAACCCTGCTTGTGAAGTCACTCAAGTTAGAGATACATCCCCAAGTAATAATGGTAATATGAAATGCTTTCCTATCAGAAATAACATGTCAGCAAGTTAATCAGTTTGTTCATTGTGAACATGACAGTACAGTTCAGTGACTTACGAAAATGCAATACAGTTGGTTGGACTGTTAAGTGATTGAACAATGGAAACTTGAGTGCTAATTAAAAGTCACTTTTAACCTGGAAGAGAGTTTTATGACATGGCTAAAGCTGGTCATATGCTACTGAAAATATTTTCCATTATTTGAGGTATTGACAGAAAAATTAAGTTTTTAAATGACATAAAAATCAGGAGATATTTTATGATAAGTTAGTGTTTCTTAAGATGGGATGCTTGTTAAAAGTACAGATCCCTCAACTCCTGGGAGGGGGTAGGGAATTTAATTTTTACTAGTTTTCTGGGTGATATACATTCCCACAGAATTTGAGAAGTGTAGAACATTAGAAGATTCAGTGTCACAACACTCCTAACAGACTGAAATGCTTTAATGGAGATCTATTTTAATCAACAGAATTATACCTCCAAAGCAAAAATTAAAATTGTTTTCTTGCTTTTCTTTTATGTAAACTTGTGGACTTTGAGAGTGGAGAAACCAAGTTTAATAGCCATTCTTGTTCAGAACATGGGGCGGCCTTACTTGTGATGAGGAATTCTGAACTGAATGAGGGCTTGGCACTCTTTAAAGTAACTTGCTGTCTGAAATCTAGTAAAACTCTTCGATTTTATGAAAGGACATTCAGTGACAAATAATATTTAGTCCTTGGGTTAGAAATAGGAGTGATTAAACATGTAATTAATTGATTTTGCCTTGACTTAGATATAAAATGGAAAATTGCTTTAGGATTTTACAGGACTTATGGAGAATATTTTCCAGAGCTAAAAATGTATTACTAGTTTCAGAACGCCATGTTACTACAATGCAAAGCCTTCCACAAATCGGTGAGCAAGTTCTTACCACAGAAATGGAGTTGGTAAGCAGTGTGCCGTCCTGTCCCAGCAGATTGGAGACGGTGATTTCAGGTAGGTCCATGTTTTGCGGATGAAATGGCAGCAGGCCATTATGGTTCATTGGGTGACACAAAGAGTGGTAGCCAGTGTCAACTTCATTCACATGCACCAGTGGATGGTCGGGGAGGGAAGGAGGAGTGATAGGTGGGATGTTAAAGTCTTCACTCTCCAGGCTTGGACCAGGGTAGGACTGAAAGACAACAGTGATATTGTTGCAAATTATCATCCCCTTCTTCAGCATTGTGCACAAACACACATGACCCCTGCAGATGTCATTACAAGCAGCATTATGGACTTGGCAAAGACATTTCAAACACTCAGCTTATCCTGCCGCAATTTCACTATTATGCATTGAAGAAAATTGCCTCAAAGGCATAGCCCCTTCTCATATAAAGAGTACTTCCATTAGGCAGTTTTATTTTTCCAAGAAGCTGAACTCATACAGATTTCAAAGGTCCCATTAAAATTTTCCAGGGTTTTAATCTAGCTGAATACCTTTTTCATGGGAATTGTGGGGAAGGAAGGCAATTTACAAAATTAATGCTTAATCAAACATATTTCATAGGGCTCCCTACTGCTCAGATCATGAGATGTAATAAAATGAATTCCAGAAGTTTTGGGGCAATTGCTTTTGGGTTTTGAAAAACTACATGCTCCCGAGTGACAGAAGTAAAATTATTAGTAAAGAAGTAATTTTAAGCATGTTGCGTAAGCATGGTTGCATAGAAAGTTCAATATATGAAAGAGAGCCATTAAAAGCTATTTTTTTACCACAAAGATATCATCAGAATAAAAATGAAAATTGCTTTCTTGATTTCTGGCTATTCACATTGATTTGATTTTCCCCTAAAAACTGGTAAATAATATTGTAGTCATTAAATTCAGTTAGGTCAATTTTGAAAGGCAAAATAACACTAAAATTATTACAATGCTACTTTAGGAATAAAAGTCAATCAGTAAAATAAATAATAACTTGTGTTTTGTTTTTTTTCTTGTAAAAAGTAACCTTAGATGAAAGAGGAAGGGAGGAAGCAAGGAAGGAAGGGAAGATTATATGAAGACACATTAGAAACAGAATGTGGTCAATATTAAAAATACAAGGAGGAACTGAATAATAAAACATTACTACCAATTAGTGTCAAGGCAGAGGTATTCAGCAGTGCCCTATAGACCAGGTGTTGTAATATGCAGGAAACTATTTAGATCCAGATAATTCTTGCTAGCCTATCTTTCAAATTAGGTGAGTCTTCAGTGTTTGAGTGCAAGGGTAAGAAGGACTTGCTTGTCTAACAGCATGAACATGCTGAAGTGTGCAAGGTTTGAAATGAGCAGGCAGAGGGTTGGAGCCAAAGAAAGTAGAGTAACGTATTCTGGGTGTTCAGCCAATAAGCTTCATGCTCCTACGTCCAAGCGCCTGGGGTTATTTTTTCCAGATGGCATCTGTTTGTCTAAGAGAAAGAAAATCTTCAAGTTGCACTTGCTAAATGTTGACAAGTTTTGCTATATTTGTTTAGGTGCTGTCAGGAGACATGATGAAATGAAGAGCTACTCGGAACATCTGTAACTGAGACCTGGTCATGCAGCAGCACATGTAGGCTAGAGATGGGAGTATATGAAGGTAAGATTCATCTCTGCAGATAATTTTCTTAAATATCTAAAGCTCTGCAAAAAAAAAAAAATCACCAACCCTAAAAGTTTGATCATCAGTTACCAAATTTTCCTTTTTACAGTAGATATGCCTTGTCTGAAAAATATGTTAGTGTTCAGTGTCAAGATTAAAAGTCTGATGAAATTTTCACTTGCCTGATATATTTTAGACCATTCTTCTGAGGATCTAACTATTGGTTTCTGGTATAAGTATTAATATAAAAAGAAGCATAAAAGATGTGAAATGGAGAGGTGGGAGCGAGAGGAAGCCCATTTATTAATACTGACTTCATCTAAAGTTCTGTATTGTGTCCTTTGACTATGTTGTCTTCATTTAATCCTTCCAATAATCCTTTGTGTAGCTATTATTGCCCTGTTTTCCTGAACAGAAAATTGGGACTCAGAAATTAAATAAGTTTCATTTAGCTGCTAAATAATCAACTCAGTACATATGAGGGATGATATATAAAGGAGGAAGGCATTTTTATTGCACGATACTTACATAAGTAGTGTACTTGTTACTATTTTATTAGGTTGTATGATACAATATTGCCAATACCCATCTATTTCTGATCAATAAAAATCTCATAATTTAAGAATTAATATTAACATTACTATCTTTTCTCCTTCTAAATTCCATCCCAAAGTCCATTCCACTAAAATCAAGTATTTGCTTTATATGAGCACAAGAATTCATAATTCTTTTTTCAACATTTCAAAGGTTGAACTTGTTTATACATATCTTTTAAGAAGTTAATTAGTGCCTGTTTGTGATTTTCCTGAGTAAGGTACAATTAGTGCCAGCGATAGAGGAGAAAGATGTTTTTAATTTTCAAAATGCCATTAAACCTCTGAAAATACTCAGGGATGTTTTGTATACCATAACTTTACATTCTAGAGTTTCCTCAGTAGTTAAATCAATTTGTGGCATTTTAAAGGGAGGTTTAATTGGTATCACTTTACATTCAGTGGTAACAACTGTATGCAATTCAACTACATGGTTTATTTTCATGTTATTGCACATTAACGTTATTTAATCTTTGCATTTATATACCAAAACCACAGAGTCCACAGCTTAACCAGTAATGGGTAGTTATGTAGATCAAGAATTTTAGCAACAAAAGGTTACTTAGTAGTTTCTGTCCTTCACATCTGAAGTCATGATATGGTTATTTGCCATGAGCCTATTACATAGTGTAATTGATGCCATATAAAAGTATCACAGTAATTGTATAAATGTCAAAATGTCACAGAACTTACAAAACTTCAATGCCAGACTAATTACTAATTTTTTTAAGTGTGGAAATGAATTAGCTAATTTCTCAACATTGATTTTTATGACATGACATCTTTATTTTGGTTTTTTAAAACCCAAGAACAACTCAATAGTAAGTTATATATTAGAGACAATTTGCAGTTTTTTGGGGAGGGATGTATTACACTAGGACATGATTCACTATTTTCCCTTATTCCCCATGAAGCTGCCTGGTTAGAATCCGTGTTCAATGTTTGTTGAATGAATTCAATGAATCACCAAAAGAATGCATTAATGAGTAAATGGGTGCTAAAATGACTCTGAAGGCTCATGAGGTTTGCAAATATACCGTTGTTATTCCATGGGCTTGAATAGATATCCTGCATCCCCAAGACTTTGCACTGGCCAGCTGACAGCATGGCATGTAACATTAGTCTCTCAGCATGTCAGGAAGCCAAAAATATCCTGTTAGAGATGTAAAGGATTAAGCACCTGAGAAAGACTGGAGCAGGGTAATTTGGTAACCCTCTCTGGCTGCTAAATCTGTCCCCCTTGTAGAGACTTGCATTTATCACCCCTAGTGACACAGAGGCTCCAGAGGATTTGTAAGGGTGAGTTTGCAGCCCCTTGGATCTCAGAAGTTTATGGATCCTAACCCCACATCAGCTAAGGACCAGGCGGATGCCTTAGTTTCACATGAGGATGCTTTGGGGACAGCAGGTCTGTGGCCTCATGCCTGACCGGCAGTAAGGGCCTTATTAGGCAAGTGGGCATAGAAGGTATGACAGAGTGCTTTGATCACAGAAACAGAGACATGGGTGATGAGAACATGGCTAAGTAATCAGAGAAGGCTTCTGTTAAGGCCATCCCTGGGTGACACAGTAGGTCTGCTACAGTTGTCTACTGGTTCAGTGTCCTTATCTGACTTGTGCTTACTTTCCTCCTTCAAGTGTCAGTGAAGCCAGGAGTTTAAAGGATCTTTCATTCTCTTGCTCTCTTGGGACCAAAGAGCATTTGGTCTTTCCCAAGACCCTTGCATATCCCCATAAGACATGGGTTTACATTTTTGTTTTTGTTTTTTTTAGCCTGAGTTAGAGATGGTCAAGGAGTAATCCCATGATTTATGGGGCAGGATTCCAGTGTAGAATTCTGGACAAAAATAGGTACGGACTTTCCAGGTGGTATAATCTTCCTTATTACCCTTTAGAGTGCCTACGACCCCCCTAGCCTAGAGATCAGAATCTAGCCTAGAGATAAGTCTGAGCCATCCAGCATCCCTCCACCCCAAGGAATGAGAAAGGGCGATGGTGACCACCTACACAAATGGAGAGAAAGTACTTAGGGACAGTGGTATGAAATTCAAGTCAATAGTTGTGATTTTATTGTGGATCTGTACCAAGTTAATGAAAGGTAAACTGGAAACAAAGAAGCATGCCAAGTAATTTGCTCTCTAAATCACAGTCGGTCTGCATGATCTAAATGATTCAAAGAACTCAAAATTACATTATTGCTACTTGTCCAGATTCTCCCTGATCTTCAGCTACTCACTGGTCCCAGACACAAGAGAGTTTCATCTCATCATATTGCTGGTGCTGGGATATGCCATAGGACAGCTCTGCCCTAGAGTGAGAAGCTCTGTGCATCTCTGTGTGTCCAGGGAGCAGATACCATGAGTCATGGAGTGTGGGTTAGACTTGGCTGTGCATTTATGCGGCTTGGCAAATTCTGGAATGTATATGAACTTTTCAAGGCCGCAAGGGAATTGTAGGAAGCAGTGAAGTAGTAATTTCAAAATATCATCCTCAAGAGAATATTTTTACAATTCTAAATAATAGATTTAGTGACTATTTCAAGTCATTTTCTTAAAACCTTACCATTGGTATTTGCATTTATAGTTTATAAAGTGTTATATCTTTGTTTGGTGAGGAGGAGGTAAGTTTCAGACTGGCTGAGTGTCCTCATAATGATTCTTTCAATGACAGGTAAGAAGGGCCAAGTGCGTGTTGGAAAGAATCGAGGCTCTGGAATCCAGTAGATGGGGATTGTATTCAGGTTCTTTGAAGCATTTATGGTGTGGGTTCTGGGGCAAGTGTCTTACTCCTTGTGAGCCTCAGTTTCGAAACCTGCTTCATGAGGTTCCTATGTGCATTGAAAACAAAAATATAAGATAGGTAAAAAGCCTGAAAATATCTGTGTGCCACACAGAAAGTTCTTGCTAAATGGCAGCTTTAGCATAGCTATGGTTATTGTTAAATAGGTTTATATATGCCATGGGTTGGGCCATGCCCAAGAAAACAAGTAGAGACAGTATTGGAGAGAATTTAGATATCATTATAAAGGAATTGCAGTATATTTGCCATTGATCAGACCTCATACTGAAGCAAGGTGTGGCCCTATTTATACATAATGTGATTGGATTGTTCCCCAGAAATAGTTGAGATCAGGTCTCACATCTGCTGGAAGCCCTGCACCCCAGGCTGTTCTTGACAGTTTCATTCCTACTGACCTAGGTAAAAGGTGAATGAATTTGTGAACCAGAATTTCAGTGTCTAAGTTTGCAACAAAGGCCATACTTTTAAACATACTGTTTTGGGTTGGTGGAAAGGTTATCTCCCCGGGATTCTTGGTAGGGAAGTCATATTGTTAAATCAGATGGATCCTTCCTGAAGACTAGAATCGAGAGCATGGATTAGGAAAGTAACAGAGGATCCTTCTGATCTGTTTGGACACTTCCAGCCATCTGACTAAGGCTGCTCTCCCGACTCATGTCCAACCTCCCCCAGCCAGGACCCCCCACTTCTGTGACAAGCAAAGGCTGCTTCTCACCTGGCTTCTGGAAGACCTCATCCCCCCAACCCCATCTCATTACAAACTCACATTCCTGTTTAATCATATTGCTTTACATATTCCATGACCCGGGTACCCTGTTTACATTCTATTCTCCTGCAATCCACCTTTCCTTTGGCGGCAGCCTGTTACTGTTTAGTTCTTGCTCTACATTATTACATTCTGGAAGTGGGATGTTAATTAGGCTGATTCTTCTTTTGACTGCAGAGGTTTACTATATGCTGACTGGGAACGAATAATGGGAAATCTCTTCTAGACCTTACCTTTTTTTCTCTTTCTAAACTCAAGTTTTTCCACCAGAGGAGCCTTGTATTTGTGGGTCTCTGTCCACATATTGGAATCATTATACAGAGCACTCAGTCTTTGGTGACAAGAAGTCCCATAACTCGGAAGAATTCAAAAGATATCATCTTGTACATATCTTTAAATTATGTGATGGCTCTATGCAGCCATGCGTACACTAAAAATATGGCTATGGTTATAACAGTGTAAAATATGTTTCTCATATAGATCTTTATTTGAAAGATAAATAAATAGCACTGCCATCAAATGTATATGCAATACCTTAATTTTTAATCTGTAACATAATTCTTTAAAGTTAAGGAGAGGATACCAATGTTTAAACATGTTTCATCTTCTATTACTGAAAATTCTTGTTGCATGATTCAAATAACTGAATGGAAAACAAAGTAATCTTAGGAGTTCACTAGGAAATTAATAAACTTTCTCTGTATGTTTTCAGAAGTTAAGATATTGTATGTAATAGTGATTTCTCTTGAAAGACTTTAAACAGAATCAACATTATCTTCAATTTCTTTTGAGAAGACCTTCAGAAGTATGTATTTTTCAGATTCTTTTGTCTCTGCCTGAACAAGGGTTGAAAGCTTGAGACTATAATGTATTACTGTGGAAAGCTTCGGTCTATTACATAAATCATCTTAACACTCAGCAAGAATTGTCCAACAGTGCCATTGATGTGCTCAAGCCAATGATCCTGCAATTTTTTTGTCTTTCTTCTCATGTTAGACAATAGCAATAAATCATCTTCACTTAAAAACACACAATGTACTAATTTTTCAAGCAACAGTTATCAAAATGTAATTTTTTGGTAGAAAGTACAACATTAATTTTATTTGTGCTCATTAATTTTTGTAACCTGTGTTAAGTAAAAGGCAATGAACACCTCATTCGCCTCAGCAGCATTTGTTGCATACCTACTATGGGTAAGGCATCCTGCAAAGTGTGATACGAAGAACTATAAGATGCATTTTGTTGTAAGGGAAGTGAATTAGGAGATGTAAGAACTTAGGTCCCCAATAAAAAGCCTATTGGAAAGTGACAAGCTAAGTGATATCAGAGTGGAAGCGGAAGAGGAATTACTCAAAGCAGGAATGGTAAAGGGATGGCTGTAAGCAGATTTAGCACCATAACCAGGCCTGAAGATCACTCTTCTGCTGAGGTGCAGTGAGTGATGAGGAAGCACCACAGAACCGACAGGGAGAATCAGGACCAGGCGGGCGAGGAGGTCAACAGCAAGGTCAGGTCTTCCATTTCTAAGAGAACTTCAAGGGCAAGATTTGTCCCACCAATCACAACAAATCCTGGGGTACTGGACACATGCAAGCCTCTGTTGGGACTGGGTTTTGCTGAATCATGGTTTTTCATAATTGAAAAAACCAGTGTGCAGAGCCTGAATGAGACCAGAAAACAGGGTGGATTTGAGGCAGCCGCAGAGAATGTCTGACACTGGGTAAACTTGATCCCACTAATGTGCTAAAGCTGTGAGGATTCAGAGGTACCCAGGGCAGTGACCCAATCCCTCAGATCAGAGGTGGGTGGGACAGGGCAGTCCAACACTCCTCTGTGAATTGTGGCTGGTGCTCAGGCTTCCAGAAAAGTCCTTAGCATTTAAATGTAGGTGTTTATCATAATTTATTAGTGATCCTGAAATGCGGAAGAGATTTGTTTCTTCTCAGTATTATTTGAGGGCCTTCATGAGTCTCCAAGCTGTATTTTTAGGTGACATTTTAAAACCAGGTGCTGCATGCACTTGTCAGAAGGGCCTCCTCTTTGGCTAAAAAAAAAACTAAGCTTCTGGGAAACAAACAGTGTACTCCCCCCACAACCCACAACCCCCAGGCAGATGGTTAGGGAGAGCAGGCTGAAGTGGGGGAGCTACTGCCGAAACCCTCCGAGGGCTCAAGGATATTCTTCTGGCAATAGTCACCATCATTCCATAGTCAGTGTTTAAAGGGGATAATTAAAACATTAAAATTTAATGCTTTAGCATACAATTTTATGTCAGAATGCAATCTATATTTTTTTTTAGTTCTCCAGATGTTTTCAGTTCTCACATTCAGTTCATATATTCTGACTCACACTATTAAAACATGGGCACTTCCCAAGATTCTTTTTAGTCCATATTTGTTATTTTGTTTTGGGTTTTTTTATGCTTTTAATAACAAAAGTCAGGTCATAGAACTTTAACTTCGGAGTTAGATATGCTACATGCAAATGTCAGTTCCTCTCAGTAGATGTAGTTACTTTATTCCTCAAGCCTCAGTTACAAATGTGTAAAATAGGGATGACAACAGTATTCAGTTCATTAAGGGCATATCAGGATTAAATGAGAATGTAAATAATTTGAGCAATATCCTGGATCATAAGAGAGATCAATGTTAGCTACAATATTGTTGTTATTATTATTATTATACCCTCATATAATTAATCTGACCACTCAAAATGAATTGTGAGTAATTTTCCATTCAGATAAATATCATCTTCATTATGGCTTAAATGGCTGCATATTATGTTGTTTGCATATCCTATACTTTATTCCATCAGTTCCCTATTAACAAACATCTAGGGTATTTCTGATTTTTCTCTGTTATGAACCACACTGTGATAAATAACTTTATCCACTTTTTTCCCTTAGGATAATGTTCTACAGTTCTATATTTATGCTCATAATGTTCACTCAAGGGAAGACCTCAGAGACTATCCCCCCAATTTGCAGATGAAGAAAATGAGGCCCAAAGAAATTAAATTATTTTCTTGTATATAGAGAACTAATTGGGCAGAGAGGAAACCCATAGTATCATTATATAGAATTTTTTTTTGCACTTAATAATGAATAAAATGCACTGAGTTTTAATATACTATTTTAAAACATTAATATCATTTGAGCTCTAAATTTTCCGTTTTAAAAAACCTGTGTTAAATTGATTTCTGCTTATGGTCAGTTTCTATTTGCTAAATCATATGCAGGCAGCCAGCTGGAGTTGAGTGTTCAACGTTAGCCTATTTTTACATGTACAAGTAAACTTAAAAATATATGCCATATGTGTTTATGGCCATGCTTTTCATTTTTGCCTGTTGCACAGAAATCAGTAAATGTTTGGTATGTAAACTCACATTCTTCGTAAAGAAGCCAGATTAGCAGAGGAGCAGAGTAAACAGATGGCTCCTCCCTCAATCAAGGAGGCCAGAGAAGGAAAGGGAGGCTCCTGTTTCTCCTTGTCACACTCTGAGATGCGATTCCCCCCTTTAGATCTTTCACCAGGAACAACTGTAAGGGGGTCCTTAGATGTGTGAGGATCATCTCACTTCCTTAAGACTTTACTACAAAGAAGGCTTACACTGATATGGAGCTGAAGATAGGGACACAGAGGAAAAGATAAAAGATGAACAATTGGAGACAATTTCCTTGGTTTAATGAAGATAAAACCCCTCAGCCTTCAGTTACCCAGAAGTGGGATCCCTGGCCGGGGAAGGGGAGATGTCTTCTTTGGAAAGACCTCCTGTACTTTGTTTACCTTCTGGAGGAGAAAAGGGAAAATGCCTAGGGTGGGACACGAGTCCCCAACCTGGACACAAAAAGTAGTGAGAATACAATGGAAAGGGGATGGTAGTGGTGGCAAAGGCTTGGAAAAGGGTGAAACAAGGATGGATGGAATCACCGGTCTGGCAAGAAGTGGCCAGGAGAGCAATGAACACCTCCCCTCTGCACAGCTTTCACGGTTGTGGGAACAAATATGAAATGTGAAATTGAATATGAAATTGCTGCTTTTTTAGGTAAAAGATGGTCAAATATTTGCAATTTCACTTGGTTTTTTGGAGTATTCCCACATGACATGGTGCAGTTATCTCCATACTAACAAGGACCGATGTTAGCACTTCAGCATTGCGACCTTAACATCCTAAAATAGAATAAAGCCTGGGTGACCGAGGAGGGAGGCTGACTTGGGCATCCTTCTCAGGCTAGAGTCTTAGCTCTGGTACTTCCTCTCTATCTTTGGCCATTCGCACTACCTCTCTCCTCCTTGTTGTAAGGATTAAATGAGATAAGCATGCAACACCTTTGCTTGGTTCCTTGCCAGATAGAGGTAGCTGCCAATGACAGCTATTATAATTATGGATCTAAATTCATTCACTGCCCTGGGGTAGGGGAGGATTGACCTAACGTCCAGCAGCACAAAGTTTCCTCCAGAAACCCACCATCTTCTGGACAAGCAAGAAGTTTAACTGAAGTCAGAGTATAAGAGAGAAACAGCTTGGTACTCACAGTACCATACCGAGAAGTCCAGGCTTCCTCTAAAGCAGCACCTATGTAGGGCTGCTGGTCCTGTCCTGCCCCTACAATCCTATCACCTGGCCCCAGCCCCTATGCCTCCAAGGTCGCTGTGCTTCATGCATTCAGAAAATACAACTCCCGGCCAACTCAGCTCTTCTTGAAAGAGGCCTTCCTCGTGAAATGCTAGGATGCCCAGCTGCATATGGAAGCCTTCATTAGTGATCTCAGAGCATCGGAGCCGCGAGTTTCACTCCAGGCCAATCCCTGATGCGAGGACTGAGAAGTCACTGGTTTGACTTTACTAGCAACAGACTCAATTATCATACTTGCTAAACAGCAAGGAATGTATGGAGAACATTTTCCAAGACAAGGACCAATTAATTTCAAACCACTAGGGTTATAGTTATACATTTGTATAACCAGACTGAAATAACACAGATCAGAAAAACACAGGAGAAAGGAAAAAAAAAATACAGGTATAGATAAAAATTAAACTGAAACCCTCTTTGTGTTTCTGGGAAGTCTAGCTAAGTCTGCTCCAAAACCGAGGAACTGAAACTGCAAAGGGAAACTTGACACTTTTTTAAAGGTGTTTGGGGTGGCAGATGAGGATATGAAGAAGGAGGTCTCAGAAGAGATCTGGGTGGGTGGAAAAAAAAAACTCAGCATTTCCTAGCCTCGGTGTTCTTACACTGAAAGCGGGCAAAATCACTCCTCTTTGACATACTGTCATATTTTAAAATTTTAGGGTTTGTTTAGAACAATCTTTAAGTGTCTTGGAAATGGAATTGGCATAGACAGATGATATCATTCAACATATTACTGTACTTAACTTGAAATATCGTACCTATTTTTCAGACATTCTTTAGTGACAGGTTTATTATAGTAAGTGCCAGAAAAAAAACCTAGCATGTTATATATTGCAAAATTTAACAGGAAAGGTCATTTAGTTTTTCATAATTGTTCATGTACTAAAGAAAAATGTCTGCAAAATATAATTCTGAACAAGCCAAAGGGCTGTTTTCAAAATGCATCAAATGCAACTGCATAACTGGTCAGGCTGTGCACTAAAGTCACAATACCTCTTCCCAGTGCCTAAATGTCTGGTGTCACTTGATGACTGCCCACTGAGAAAACCATCTTCCAAGTGGAGCTCAATGCTTTTTGAGAGTCTGTTTTTACCACCAATGCTGCTCCATTCAGACACTTTCGTAATTTTTACCATTGAAATGCATTTCCCTAATACTTGAAAAAACATACTATTAGACAATTATAATAAAATTCTCAAGCATAATCAGCATCCAAACATTCATTTTCTGAAATAAAAAATGAGCCTTATATTCATAAATCCCACAGCTTGGAAATGTATATGATACACAACATTTAACCTGTCAGCAGCCTCATTAGTGTCAATGAGTAGGAACTGGCAATCAGTGGATGGTGTGTTCTACATGTGTTTATATTTTAAAATGTTCCCAAAATAGCTCTGCTACATAATTTGATATAAAACACTGTCACTGGACAAATGAATTTCAGTTTAAATTTTATGGTCTACTGAAACATTTTTTGAGGAATTTCTATTTCTAAAGTAACTGATCATTTATAGCTAACAGAGGCAATACCCAGCCAAAAAAAATAATAATAAAGACCAGGTTGGTAAAAAAAACATCTAAAATTCAACCATATCAGTATCTAAGTGATCAAGAAAAAAATGCAGAAAGACGGTGTGCGTTTGACTATCAAGAGCCCTAAGATACATACTGTATGGCATCTGTATTCAGAATCCTTGCAGCTATTAAGACATTTTTATAAACTGTAAGAAAAATGTGAGCTATTTCAAGATATAATTCTGAAAAACAGACTTCCATGTAAGAAGCCAATTTAGGAAGAAAACAACATAAACAATAGTAACTTGTGTGCTCAAGTGAAGCATCTTTTTAATTTTGAGTAATGAAGATGTCAAGCCAAATGCTAGAGTAGTTTAACTTAATTAGGTGGCCTATTTTTCCAGGCATCCTTTCATTTCCCATTGAAAACTCAGCTTGTATGCAAGGCAACAAGAGCAATTTTGTCTGAAATGAATACCTCTGGGACTGCGTAGAGTAATCATTTGAACGTTACACTGAAGACTGGTTTGCGTAACTAGTTTGGGCTTGTTAAGATGCCAGACTTTGTTAGACTAACTGGATTATTCAAAGCATGGTAGCTTTGTCATTTTATTGGGTCAGTGGTCAAAAAGTCAGGTTGACTTTACTTCTGAAATTTCTGCCAAAAAGAACCAATCTAAAAGTAATTGGTTTAATTTATAGTTCAAATTTATGTCACAATGGGCATTTTATGGCCTATAATCAAATTTTTTTTTTCCAAAAATGCTCTTCAAAAATATTATATTTTTGAGGCCCTTCAGTCATACCTCATCTACACTTTAACTTAGAGAATTTTCTCCTTAGGAAAACATGTAATTAGAAATATAGGCATAGTTGATATGTTTGTAAATCTCAGAAGAGTAGAATTCTAATGGTAGATTTAAGAGAATACTTACAAAACGGAACTTGGGTATCTTACAGGTTCCACTGCCATCGTATTGCTTATGGCAAACAGCAAGATGACATTATTGTAAATGTAACTGCAGATTTTTATCTACTTTATTATCACATTAATTCTTTGTGTCTTGTACTTGAAATGATTCTCTATGGAGACAGCACTGCTGGTGCCTTTGTTAATGTGTCTTGGCGTCGACACCCAGGTGGATCATAGGAGCATGCTACAAGAATGGAATGGACAGGGCCAGACTTCCTAGATGTCCACAAGGCACAGTGGAAAATTGTTGCCAGGAGCAGACTCAAAGAATCAACATGATAAGAAAACGTGTACACAAACTATTTTAATTCATTTACTCATCTTTTAACAAATAATGTTGCATACTGATGTGTCAGACATCATTCTAGCTTCAGCAGATCCAAGAGAGAAACAGGAGTCTTACCTTTAAGAGCTCACAATCCAGTGAGTAAGACAAGGAAATAGGCACCAATTCTAGGATGCACATGCCTCAGAGGGGCAAGTCCTCTGACTAGACACTGGAGAGGTAAAGAGGTGTGTAAGTACATGGACAGGGAAGAAACACGGATCCTTGAGCAACAATGAGAGGAGAAATGGCGATGAGGAAATCAGACAGCTGATGAGAAATTCTGAAGCCTAGAACTCAGGCAGTGATTATGTAGAGGAAAAGAGGAGACAGACTGGAAATTGTGCAAAAAAATAGGATAAACACTAACTGGCATTAACTCAGGGTTCAGTGATAAGGGAGACTCTCCAAGTCCATGTTTTGGGTGACTGGGTAGGTGGTAGTAACACTTATGACAATGGGCAATATTGGAAAAAAAGGTGTTTAGGGAGTGAGGGAGTAGGTTGCAGGTGATGAATTTCAGTTTGATGAATTGATATGTTGAGTCTAAGCTGCTGTCAGGGACAGCTGCCCAGTGGAGTTAGAAATCAAACCTGAAACTCACATGAGAGAGCTGCCCTAGATTATAGATGCTCTTCAAGTTTTATATTTGAAATGTATGGTACAAAATGTATGTCAAATGCTTAGTTGTAAGAATCTAGGAAAAAATTATATTGCTCTATTTTATCATTGTTATTTTTTTAATCTTGAGCTTTGAGGGACCAGGTAAGAGACAGAATTCCAGTGGGGGACAAGGAAAGAAGCAGAGAGAAACCTGGTCACAACCTGAACATAAACCAAATTAGGATCTCGGGTCAGGACATTTAATGTCTAGGGTTTACTATTACACTCAGAATTAAAAACAAAGATTAGTTCATGCTTAAAGGGTAACTGTTCATGGGAAGAAGGAGGAGGAGAGAAGTAACAGGAAAGGAGGAAAGGAGTGGAGGCAGCAAGAGAGCAGGGATGGAAAGCACACAGATGGAAATCGGTTAGCGGAGTGAAGGCCAAGGTCAAGGAGGAAGCACTTTATTGAAAATGTGGTTCAATCAAATAACCAAACTTTCCATGACGTGATAACAGAAAAACCTTCTGATTCTCCCTACCAAGTGATTATTCCCTGTACAGAAAAGGCCAGGCCTTCTCAGCCTTCTTCATGCAGTACCCTGACTGAGGCACGCATGAGAGTTCCCACGGACACAACTGGTGAAACATGTTGCCAGTGTGGTGGAAAGCTCTGGATGAACACGCAGCCAAGGAAAATAAGAAGAGAGAATAAGAAAGAGTAATGGCACATATTCAGAACTAACACTAAATAAATAACCTTGGTGCCATAGAAAGGTCTGATCAAGATGACCAGATTCCTTGTCTGTTTCCTTTGATGTATTTAATTCAGATGAACATTTATATCTCGAGTGCATTAACATAAAGACTACAAAAGGGACTGGAATTGTAGGGGCTGGAAAAAGTGGCTTGAGTTTTCTAGGGAAAGACAGGGACCTCAGAGCATGTGAATATGAGTGGGCCTGGGAGAGTCTGGAGAAGGGTCAGAGCTCGGGTGGAAAGCCCAATCCCATTCTGCCTTATTGTTGTGTACTCTGGCATATTCGTCCATCAGAGATGACAGTGAAGGATGAGCAATCAGCGACTTTATGATGGGCTGTTGGCCACTCTTCCCAGCTGGCTTTCCTTTCATTAGCCACTCACAATGTCCCACGAACTCTCTAGGAGGGAATCTGCAAGGTCATGGGGTATTAAGCAACATACACCCCCTTAGCCAGGGCATGGAAACACACAAAGAATTCTTGCAGCACATGGTTCAAATTCTATACAGACTGAGAAAAAGTTAAGTGTTGTTTAAATTAAGTACTGAGAGGTCAGCACACTTATAGCTAATATAGGAGAAAATAGTAAATATTCCAAGAATGGAGGTAGGGAGAAGTGGAAATGTCATGGGTTTTTATTACATACTTGTCAGGCTTATTATGGGGTGGTATATTCAGTTTAAATGCTGCCTATCAATTACAAAATCATATGCAAAAAATTCTAAATGATTTGTATACACTAGCTTAAGTGGTAGAGAATGCAGGCAGTAGATAGTGCCAGAGAGCCCTTTGGGACTGTCTAAAAGAATATCATTAATTTTTACAGTGTACTTCCATTTCTGGAGCTATTCCAGCATTGACTTTCTATAAAAATCATTTCAAGTTTAGAATTATGTTATTTGCTTGCAGCAACATCACAGGAGCAGTAGTGCACCATATGTTGCTACTTAGCAACTTAGTCTGTAAGTCCCAAAGCATGTACTGATTTGAAAATTGAACAGGAATTATAATTGTTGAGTGATGCTATGAGGCAAGTTGTCTTGGATTACTAAACTATGCAGATGTTTGATGTTATATAGGAAAAGGAATGAAACTATTTTTTTTCCTGTAGGATGACTAAAATGTTATATATGGTTGCTGAAAGGGGTAAATTAATTAAAATTCCCTAAAAGAATACCAGGTAGTGAATTCTTGAATACACTATATAACAAAAGGAATGTTAAGTGTAAAATTTAGCTAAGGCCATTCAACTTACTTCCTCCCCACAGAGAATGTATTATCTTGCATCAGTTTAATTTTTAAAATAGCACATTCCAAAAACATTTTCATATGTGCTGCATTATTAAAAAAATAGTTTGCTTCTGGCACACAAACCTGCCTTATCTTTACAAAGTACATAAAGTATCTGGAGCTCTTTACTCCTTCATATATTATCACTGGTATTGAAAGCATTCCTAGTAACTTCTGACTGAAATATTAAGAAAAATAATGTTGGTTGTTTGATTTTGTTTGACCCATTGTACTTGAATTGGAATATCTAAGAAGCCAAGTTGTTCTGATGTATATGTTTTGAATTTCCAATCCTTTATCCAAAAGTCTTTAAGACAGACATAATGATTCTCTGAAAGGAAGCAGCTGCTTTATAACAGCAATCATTTATTGAGTTTGTGTTTCTACTGTTTCAAACAAATTCAATTAGCCCTTACACTTGAAAACCCTAAAGGCTCCAAAGAGATGATACCAGGTTGCTTTAATCTAATAGTAATACTAAACTTGTCAGTACAGTTTTGGGATTGATGGCTAGAAGAAAATTAATAGCAACATTTTTCATTTTTTAATCAAACAGTCTTATTCAGAACTACCTATGGATCTTGAAGGCCACTTAGCTGAATGAATTCAGTTAAGAATTCTAAATGTAAAGCTCAGCCTTCCAAAGGTATTCTGAGAGTGATCAACCCAGTTGAATTGAAGGAAATGTAGTCCGGATCTTTGAACTTAACGATGACCTTCTCTTCTGAACAATATAGTGCAGTTTCCAGAATGTCTGCCAGGGGAGGCAGTGATCATAATGATTTCTAAATGCAGAGTTCATGGAGCGGCAGGACTGCCTCTGTTTTGAGTTAAGCACCAGATATTTTGTTCTGAGAGAAATTTCAAAGCTCCAAAAAGTGTAGCCCTAATATGTACATTAGATTTAATAATAAACTGGCAAGCACCATGAAGACACAAAGAGGTTTTATTTGTGTTCCCTGTCCCCTTGCCCATCCCAGTCATCAAATCTATCTGGGTGGGTATGTAGGCACTGAAAACTCCTATGTTAGAGTTCATGCCACAGTTACTGACATAGGAAACTCCAAGCTACCATGGGTTCACTGTTCCAGAGAAAAAAGATGTTCAAGTCCACAAAACGCTCTTATGAACTTTCCCTCACTTTCATTTATTTGTTACTTTTGCTTACATATTATGTTATGCTGGCACCTGGGGCAGTTATAATTTTGCTTTAAATGCACTTCTTGGACTAAAGGGCCTGGTCTTTTATGTATCCAAAAATACGGCCAAGGATTTACCTTTATAAATGTAACCATTTACCTTTTCATTGGACGTTTGTTGTCACTTCTCAGGATTAAATACCTTGTCACCCACTCCCACTGAAGAGGATACAAACATGCCCTTGAAATGTTTCAATCCTCTCATGCATTTTGGCTTGAAATCTACCCACCCAGGAGATTCGGAAAGCAGCCATCCAGTGCCCACTGGCCATGGGGCTCTGGTTGCAAATGTAACATTTTATTGAACACTGCCCCAAAAGTCAGTAATTAAAGTTATCTGGGACACGTGCAGCTCCTAATGATTAACGTGTCTATAGTCAGAAGCACAAATAAGCTGCACCTGTAAAGACTTTATTTCCTAAAGGTAAAACAACTGTTTATGAAAGATCATGCTGGCAAAACAGCTGCTTGCCATTCTGGAGAGGAAACAAGGTAGTATCTTTCAACAAATGCCAACTCCGGTGTTTTATCAGCTCGATCTCATTAACTGGAAACAGGGCTTAAATGCTTTGTTTATAAATTATGATTATTCCTGATTGCGGCAGTTACTGATAGTGCTACTCATTTGCAATGCGACTCTTTGAATTTGTTTAATTACAATTTGAAACAAGGCAGAGAAGATTAATTAACCCACCTGGCTGGCTGGCACATAGTCCTGGCTCGGCTCTGTCATGCTCATATACATGTTCTCACCGTCAAACTGCGAATGAAATAATAGTAAACATTCAGCGATCTGGACTGTGTGCATATCTGTAGTTGTTGCTATTTTGTTTTGTTTTCACCATCAAACTGGAAAACAGTAGCCATAAAAAAAAATATGTATCATGGTTGAGAATATGGAAAATCTGTCATAGCAAGTGAGATACGTCTTTTCTTTGATGTTTCTGTTGTCATCCTTCCTGACCCTCGATGTCAGTGATTTGGAGTAATTAGTGCTCTAGTAATTACAGCAAGCCAGCAAGAAATGAATGGTTTCCTTTCATCTGCAATCTGTTTTAAAACAAAATGGCTCATTTTGCATACCATGTATACATATTGCAGTTTGGCTGTAATGAAGTATTAAATGAATGGCATGATTTCTGAAAGGAAAGGATAATGGAAAATACACTAAGGCACAGCTCAATGCATTCTGAGTATTGCTCTCAAAAATGAAAAAGTGCAGGGTCATCATCATGGACTAAAATTGGCTTCATCACAATAGCTTTATGATTAAAAATTTCAACTTTAAAATAATATTCAAAAGGAGCATGTACCACTACAACCATGGCTAAGATGACAAGTAACAATGAATAACAACAAAAATATTCAGGCTTGATGATTAAATTTCTTTCTCTGAAGTTGTTCAAAAGCAGAATTAATGTATTACAAGTGCATAGAAATTCATAGCAACTTTACAAGTTAGGAACAAAACAGGGAGGAAATTCCTGGGGCAGTAGAATTGCAGAACTATCAAATAGTTCAAGGCACAACAACATACTTCTTATTGTTTGGGTTTTTGAAAGCAGTAATCACTCCATTCGAACTTAATCCTCAGCTATCTTTAGTCACTTGATAAATGGTCAAAACATTCCTTCTTTAGTAAGAAGAAGAATTTTCCCTAGGAAATAATCAAACGGACTAATACAGCCAGCTTCAAAGAGCTGAGTTTGAAAGTACTTTCATTGTCAGGCTAACTAATTTCAGACACAAGAACTTGAAAATCCGAAAAATTACTTTGCAAGACAGAATAGTGTTACTGATGAAGGTGCAAGTACACAGAATGCAGATGTACTTTATATCCAATCAAAAAGAAAAAGATATTGTGTTCTAGACATCACATTCCACCACCTATAAGCTGTTCATGCCAGAGGGTTGTACAAATACGAGGGACACACAACAGAGCTTCTGAACTGTAGTCTGCAGCAAGTGGGGGCCCTGAAGATTCACATAGGCATGAACTCTACAGGTAAAGATGTCTCCAGGACACTGAAGCAGTCATGAGGTTAAATTCAAAGGACCAGAGGATTTCCTCATGCATCACCCTGCGAATACATTTCATGTCATGAATAAACTTTTCTGAACAGGTATGAAATCACTTCTGAATGATGTGGTTGTTGGGCCAAATCAGAAACGGCACCCTCAGAGAAGACAAGTTGGACATTTTGGCTGCTTTGTCATCTGGCTCAGGAGCCCTGAGCCCAAGTGACTTACCCAAGGTTGCTTTTCCATCAGTCGGGCGAGCGCCTTCAACCCAAAGACAGCCCAGGCCCAGTCAGGCCGCCTGTTACTCCTGACAGCTCAGAACCTGACAAGGAGGATCACGCAGCATTTCTCCAACCCCGCTCACTGTTGGTTTGTTTGCAAATATTTTTAATGTTAAGATGCCAAAGAACCATTTAAAATATGGACAGTTTCTCTGACTATAACAAACTAAACTGAACAGAAGTAGTGAAGTGAATCAAATGCTCCACTGCCTATGCATATTCTATAAATGTGTTACTTTCTATTTCATCTTCTCAAACTCATTTTCTAAATCTGGTGTCATTCTCAAGCCAACTAAGGATTTGAAGTTTTGGTTTTAGTCTATCCAAAGTGTATGCTAATTGAGTATATTCAATGTTACTGCTCTTGATAAGGACACTTTTCTCAAAAAGGACCTGTGCCTAAGTGGTTTTACACCAAGGCTGAAACAGCATTCTTCAATACAGGTATGTGGCTCCAGGAATAACTATTTTTTAAAGACATTCTATGTCCCTATCACCTGCCTCTTTCTTTAGCTGTATTAACTGATTTAATCTCCATAACCATCAGGAGTTTGGTGTTATTATCACCCACACTTTACAAATGAAGATACAGAGGCACAGAGGATGCAAACTAGATGCTCAAGGTTACATGGCTTATAAGAGGGAGGGCTGGGGTTCGAAGCCAAGAGAGCTGGCTTTCTAGCATATACATTTAAACACCAGAAATATAAATATATTCTGAATCATAAAAATGAGTTAGCTATCAATTCTGAAAACAATGTCAGCATATTATCAAAACAGAGTGTTGGCAATATCTTGATGACATGGGGATTGTCCAGGATTTCTATAGCGTTGAGACTTTCAAAAAAGCAAGAGTCATCATGAGCTGTCAATTTAGTAATCAGGCTGACAGAATATCCCTGGATACTTTATAATCAAGACAAGGTTAATTTTACATGTCAACTGCACCAGGCAACAGGGCGTCCATGTGTTTGGTCAGTGATTATTCTAGGTATGTCTGTGAGGGTACTTTTGGATGAAATTAACATTTGAATTGGTAGAATGAGTAAAACAGATTGCTCTCCCTATTGTGGGTGGGCCTCCCCAGTAAGCTGAAGGCCTGAATAAAATATAAATAAAATAAAAGACTTAGTAAGAGGGAATTGTTCTTGTTTGACTGTTAACTGTGACATCAGTCTTTTCCTGCCTGCAGATTTGAAACATCAGCTCTTCTTGGGTCTCAAGCCTGCCAGTGTTTGAACTGGAACTATCTATTGGCCCTCTTGAGTCTCCAGCTCCCCAACTACAGGTTTTGGGACTTCTCAGCTTCCATAATTACATGAGAAAATTCCTTATAATAGATATCATTTATATCTCCTATTAGTTCTGTTTCTCTGGTGAACTCTTAATACAGGTGGCTTCTTCTACTGTCAAGATATTCACAACTTCTCTGAAAACTTATTTCTAGAAGACCTACAATGTTGAAACCCATGAAGAGATGGCATCTAATCCATGCTGTTGCTCACTCTCTAGGGGGGCAGAAGCCATGTGGATTTTGCTGTGAATCTCTGGCCTCACTGCCACTGCCTGTGCTCCAGGGCACCCCACATACATTCACACCTCTTGTCCAGAATGCTTTCCTTCCCTTTTACTTGCTGAAATATTTCTTATACCTCTCAGCTCCCCTCAGTCAGGGCTGGACTCTCTCCAGCCTCTAGGCTTCCCTTAGGCAGCCCTCTGGTTCCAGGCAAGTTTTGTCCTTACTGGAAAACTCTACTGGGCTTGAGCTGCCAGCAAACAGTGCACAGCCTAGTCATCTTTGGTGCCTCTACAGTGCAGGGCCAGCACAGAAGTCCTCAGGAAATGTCTAATTAACAAAAATGAAATCATACGTGCTTGATTAAATAGATTACTTTCCTAGAGAAGGTGGTGATTTGAGAAGAGGAGAAAGACTCAGCTTTCAGAGAATGGTTTGAAGGCTTTTTAAAGGGGTCAACTCAAAATCCTACAGCAGATTAAAGTCAGTTGCTGTAGGAGCAGAGGCCCTTAAAAAGAACAAAAAGGGAACTGAAATAACTAGGAAACAATTACTCAAATGCTGGATCCAGTTCTTCCTTAAGCTTTATCTTTAATTTAAAAACATATAGACTGGCCAAGAATTAAAAGAGACATGTCAGTAAATGAGGATACTCTCTTTCTGAAGAATTTTGAGTTGCTAAACAAAAATACGTATGTGTCAGAACAGACCTAGCCATTCCCCTTGTGGCTGGGCAAACTCTTGAGCCCAGGGAGAAAAATAAGTCAAGATCCCACCCCATAGCCTCCCCCATTACCCCACTGCACCCTCCACCAGGTTAATGTCATTGTCATAGTTTGCACAATCCCCCCAACCACACCCTGTCCAGGAGCTGGTTCCAGGGATCTCAATAGGCCTCATGGTGGTGCAACACTCTTAGAAGGCATCTGGGTCAGGGGTGGAGGTCCAGCTGTCATGGGGAGAACTGTAGTGCACAGTGCCTAGAATGTCAGTCTTGGGAAGGTCCCTGCAGCCATATCTGAACCTCTCTTGTTATGATGGGATAAACACACTTTTTACTGGTCACACAGGCCATCTGGGAATTGAAGTGTGGATTTCTAGTAGAAGAATTCTCCACTATGACATACTGCTTTCTACTCCATCACCCATAAGAAGTGGGGGGGTCATACTCTAGGACTATTTGTATGTGGCTTGTTTGCATATCTCACACTCTTAAAGGCACAGTATTTGCATTATCACTCTAAGGACCCCGCTTCACTTAACCTGCACCACATATTAGATGAACATTATTAATAACTATTGCAATAAAACTATTTTATTAAAAATCACTGCATTTCCTTACTCCTTGTTTATCACAGTTATTATTCTTAGAAGTCAACTGAATTTAGGCTTTATAACTTTTCAAAATATGTCTAAGCACACAAGGACTTTTAATTTCCATGTATTCTCAATTTAAAACCTGAAGCAGAGTTTGATAGAATAAATAGGCTGACTTATTTAAATCTAAATGTAAATGGCATCAGCTCAGGATTAGCCTTTCTGACCAAGTGTTTTTATAGTCTTCATTTTGTTTTTATTTCAAAGCACCAGGGAACGCAATCACATAAAAAGTCATTTATAATCTTCTACTACAGTTTTTAAATTGTTTTTAGATAATATTAACCAAACCCATAATCCCAAAGAGCTTTTCAGACTAGGTAGTTATTAGTTCTTCTATTTAAAAACTGAAAGCAGACATCTAACACTGTCTGAATATAGTGAATGATGAACAAAAATGGGCAATATTAGGCTACCAAAACCACTAAAATAAGAAAAATCAAAGATGGAATGTGAAGTACAAATCAATCATTGGCACTGGTACAGGAAATGGGATCTTTTTAGGGAAACCATTAGAAGAAAACCAGAAAACTGCTTCTGGGGTGGGCGGACCTCATGGATTTCATGAAACAGTACCACACTGTATCGCCTATGAAGGGAAACCGTACATTTCTGGGTATTTTATGAAGGAATATTTGATACTTGGATTTTTTTTTAAAGCCAAAAATGGAGATTTTTATAATGGGGAGTTAATTTGACATCTCTTAGAGGATGCATTATAATACATCATTGTAAGAGAGGGTAATATCCTCAAAATAAAGTCTCCATTTTTGTACTGCTTGTCTCAAATATAAGATGGTAAGTCATCTATTTTTTAATTTATTTTTTGGTGATGGAGGAAATAACTTAAGTTTGGGCAATGAAGTCAAAGACTTCTGCTGTTTCATGTAAAGCAAAGCATTTTGAGAAATGTAACCAGAATGTGAAGGGTGACAATGTGCACGTGAGCATGGCTGTCACTGCCATTCACACACATAGGACCATGTATCCAATAAAAACAGAGCAGGATGAACTCCTGTGCTTACTATGCACCCTCCTGCTCTCAAGGACAAAGGGCAGGAGATGCAGGAGAGGGAATATGTGTTTATTTATCTTCCAGTTTCAAGGCTGAACGTGTTGATACAAGAGAGTCTAAGGCAGTCTGCCTCCATGCTGAGTCAGGCTGAATGCAACTGGTGCTGAGCACAGTGGCCCAGAAAAGAGGCGCACACTGAAAGGAAGCGAGACCAGCAGAGCACAGGCTGGCAACTTCGGGAAAAAGAAAGCAGAGTTACTCTGTCAGCACTTTGAATGGGTGTGCGTTACAACCTGGGAGCACACAGAGCTGAAACAGGAAAGAGAAACCCTCTCCGTTGGGCTCCTGTCACTCGAACTTGAGTGGGAAACACTGCTGCAGATCTGAATGGCACAGGGAGAAAATATGATCTGGGCATAGAGAGGCTGCTGGGAAGAGCTGGACACTCGAGGGGGAGAGAGAATGCCATACCCCAAACCCCAGGGTACTATACCCACACTTAGAATCTGGACTCTGTTTGAGAACTGAACTGGCATTCTCATTTTTATCCTAGTGATATGTTTATGGGGGAAATTTTTTTCATGTTTTCTTTTGTTAACTTTGATAACTGAAATTTCAGTAATAATGTTACAGATAACTTGGATTGTAATAATGTTACAGAGGATATCAACGGTGTCCTCGCCGAGACACAGTGGCATGATTGTCAGTCAAACAGCAGTTTCCCTCTGCAGCTAAGGGTATGTTTTTTTAAACAAACACTAAGCTTACTAACTCAAATGAACTCTGTATTCTTTTAAGTAGTCACCTTATAGGCTTCACTCATAAGATAATGAGGCCATCATGGTTCAAACCAGTTTTAACCTTTGCAGGCACTTTCTAATCACACTTAGTGTATTAAGATACTTAATCTTTGTTACAATCTTATAATTTGGTGACTACGATTACTCCTGAGACACCAAAGAGTTAAGTAGCTTGTCTGTGATGGATCCAATCACAGGTGCACCGGGTCTGCTCAGCCTGCCTGACCTCACACCTCAGCCACTGGCCTTGGCTTCTGGAAGGGCTGGCCTCCTTCCCATGGTTCAGGACAGCTTCTGTTGTCACCACAGCTAGTCTGAGGCTAGCACCACCTTACATCAAGAGGCTCTGCCAGAGATAAAGTTCTGTCTTCCCCAGAGTCTGTGTGGAAGGGCTGGACAGCTTATCCTAAGAGTGCAGAGGAGGTGCAGTCCTTGGTAACCAGTGAGGGTTTGTTGCAAAACTATGTCGGCAGGGAAACGTACCTCACATTTTGCTCTTCCTGCCTCCCTGTCCTGCTTCCCTCTCCCTCACTCTTATTTCCCTGGGCTTGCCAGGGCTAATATGTGAGCTTTTACTACAGGCTGTGCTTTCTGGGGAGTTTGGACTAAGGCAGTCCCGAATGGCAAACAGCAAGTGACAGTGCTCTTAACTGAAGTGCTATGCTAACCTCATCTGTGTTTGTTTTGTTTCCATTATGTGATTTTAAAGAACCATTAATTCTATTTTAAATTCCTGTGCAAAGGCAGAAAAAAGCTTATGAAATAATAATAAATAGAGGAATGAAGAGGAAAATCTGTACCATGAAGACATTACTCCATTAGAAAGAAAAAAATGCAAGTTTCTAGAAACCATCTCAACCCCAAACTTCCAACACAAAGCAATCCATGCTTGTCATGCATTATATAAGAGAAGAATGTGTGATAAAAGCTTAACTATCACTCCTAATCCAACCTGGTGAATTTAACGGAAATGAATTTAACTGAATCAAAACATGTATGATACACACTTCCGGGTTTTACTCAAAGGGCTTCACAAGGTGTCTCTCTAATATTGGAAAATCAGAAGCAGTGATTTCTGTTTCGAAGTAGGAGTTTTGTTTTTGACATTAATTCCCAAGTAATTTCTGAATGTCTATAAAGTGTAAAGCTGTAACTACAGTGCATTCCACTATACTGCATAGTTGAAACTCAGAGTAGTTTCAAATGAGTGGCTTCAGAACATTCTTTGCCTCGTCATGTTTCAGACAAATTTTTCTGAAGCCATCTAAGCGAGGGAATGATTTGAGAAGTACATTCAAACTTGCTGGCAGTCCTTCCCTAAACTCACTTATTTCCACATCATAACAACTATCACCTCATTTACCATGTACCTAAATCCTGCACAGATGTGGAATGAAAAGTATGAAAGTCATTACTTTTGGGGGGATGGCTTTTTTATTGCTAGTATTTCTTTTTTAAGCACAGTGAAATTTTTCACTATCTGACATGTAGAGAAAAAAGTGAGAGTATTTTCTATACATGTCTGGTCTGGAAGAGCATGCTTCATACTGGGAACCTGAAAACAAGAAAAATCTAAGGGACTTGCAGCAGCTCAGAGCACTGAAAATGCATGAGACTTGAATGACAGATGTAGAAAAAGGATTAACCTGAGAAGTTATATTTAGACTGTTTGGATAACAACTGAGTGGGATAAAACTTTTTGAAAGCTTTGAGGACAAACAGTTATTGAATAATTGTGAGATTAAAGTGGTAGTACCAAATAAAAATACAAATAGGAAGGTACAGAGTTATTAAGATGGAGATTTTCACTTCCCTATTATTATTACTCAGAAAATAACTTTGTGACTAAATATAACAATGATGTTACAAGAATAGACTTTTGGTAATTAAAATCTCCTAATGGTAGGACAGGTGCTGAAACATATTTTGATATATTTAGGCAAACCTGACCACTTAGAAATACAAGAAGTTCAGTTTAGGTCTACTCCAGTTCCCTTTTGAGATCAGATTTGACATTGATTATTTTTTCAAGTTCCAGAGAATTTCTGTTTTCTAAATGAGAACGTAATGACATTGTAAAGAACTGGATAAAAGCCTTCAACTCATTGAGTTTGTCTTTGTCCATGGCAAATGGATGCAGAGCTCCGTTTGGTGTTTATCAATCATTTTAAGGAGCGTGAGAAGTAACCCAATCCATTTGTTATGTGAAAGAGAGTATAATTTTTGAATTTTCTTTAACAAATACTATATAGACCTACCTATGTTTGAGTTGCCTCCTTTGATATCTAAGTAGTTGCATGTGACTTTCACTGCCGACTGCCCACATTTTTATGAAGATAATAGCATAACTTTCTTACTTTAGCTGAAGGATTCATGCATAAGGTGTCCTCTTCTGAAGGCATATTCATTATGTGTATTTATGGAGTTTCAATTCCAAAGTCTCTATTGTTTTCATGTTTATAATAGTTCTAACTATTCCCCTCAGATCTTTCTCCCACTCCCATTTGATTTGCTTTTTTTGTTTTTTTTGGTAGCATTCCCCCCAGTACTTCATCCTCCCTCTTGACAACATCCTTTTTAGAACATGATATGCTGCCAGAAACATGTCGGAGCTGAAACTGCAAGTCTTGTTGCTGGAAACAGCATGCCTGCTTCTACTCAAAGCCTTTTTTTTACTGCATGCTAAGAAGGGGTTGGTTTCCTTTGTTTTACGTTCTGGAATGGCACCATACGATGCTCTTTTGCTAAAACACTGAGAGAAGAAAATCTCACTACATGGTACTATCAAGGGTGAGCCTTCTAGCATGTTCTTGCTGGTACAATTCAATGGTAATCAACACATCCCCAGGTAAAGTTGTGGTGACCATTCACTCATTCATTCAACAAATGCTCAGGTTGCACCTACTGCTTGCCAGGCCCCATTCTCAGCAACAGAGGCTAATATTTATTTTATGCTTATTATGTGTCAAATGCCTACATGTATTCACTCATTTAATCCTTACCACAGCCCTGTGTGGCAGGCAGTGTTTGTATCCTTTGACCAATAAAGAGACTGAGCCTTAATTAAGTCACTTGGAAGGGTAAGGGAGAGCTTCAATTCCATGTCTGTCTGATGGAAGAAGAGTCCTTAATAGATCTGCGGAAGGGAAACAATACCTTTACAAAAGAAGAGGCTCAATCAACATGCAAGTTTTAGGTATCCCAAAACGATTGTTAGATTAATGGATGTCATAACCAATTCCAAGACTACCAGAGCATTTGACAACTTTCTATTATTTTAGTGACAAAGTCCACTTAATGACGGGTTATTTCCTACAAGTACATACCGTCTTCCATAGCCTACTCTAACCAGACCAGAGGAGCCCACAGAGGCAGAAGGTATGTTAGGGAGGCTGTAGGGCCCAATGGTTCAGAGTGGAATTAAACACCCATCTCTGCCATTTAGCAGCTATAGACTTGGGAATAGATGGCCTCTGTGAACTTTGGTGACCCTGTCACAGGATTGTCATGAAAGCCAGACCTGCAAAGGAAGCACTTAGCATAATGCACATGTCTAGCTGATAACTCAAAGCAAATCCCTCACCTTTTGCTTTACTGCTTGATGACCTAGATTAAACCAGTCTGAGTCCATTCAACTAGTTTTACTTCTCCTCCTTCACTGCTTAAAGTCCTCCAGTGTTCCCAAGGTAAATTTCAACCTCCTTAGTTTAGAACACAAGCCCCTTCCTGAAAGGAACAGCTGAACCATTTGCTGATGGCTGGTGTTCACTCTAAATGGCCAGTGCCAGTGCCATGCCTATTGTTAAATATTTTTAACATTGCTCTGGTGTGCATCTCCTGTCACTCAATATCTCTTCCTTGCTCAGTGCTTCCATGTGGCCAAAACAAACCCCTGCCTCCGTTCCTTTCCATCAGCTCCTCTGCTTGGAATACTTCCCCACCTCCAGCTCCTTCCTTACCTCTCTATCTCCAGTAATAAGATGATCACAGGACTGATCAACCAATCTGGAACCCTTCTGAGAGTGAAAGGAGGTGCTACTACTAATCATGACTGAACAACAGGCATAAACTTGGATTATCTCAGGCGCAGAGTATGTCCCCACCAGAAGGAAGCCTTCCCTGCCACCACAGTGACTGAGGGCTTCTCCTCAGTGCTTCTGGAACCTCTCTGCGGCATCTGGCGCTCACTGCAGCCTCCATCGCCCCGTACTGCCGAGATTTCACTGCCTCTCTCCTACCTGAGACCGTGGGCTCTTCAAGGGCAGGGATCCTCCTATTTACTTCTCTGTCCCCAGCACTTAGCTTATTCCAAGCACATAGCGTTTACTAAATAACATTAAATGAATGACTAAATAAATTAGTATTTTGTGAGAACTAAAAGCACTTCAGATATTCCACCATTCTGTTTTCCTGCAGTAATATTTATCCTGTGTGCTTTCGTTTCCAAATCAACTCCTATCCATGAAAATAACAGAGCCTCCAGGGCATTGGACAAAATCTTCTGTAAACCAGATCACACTCTAGTTTTCCATTTCTTCCTATTCTACAGGGCCTGACTTTTCTTTAGTCACTCTAGTCGGAATAATTTGAAAAGAAGTTCATTTTAGGAGAGCTCAGAGAAGAGCTAAAAGTTCCACGGTACCAAGTAGGCAAGTCCAGTTCCAGTCAGCAGATTGTGCCGATGCTGCTCCAGATCAAGCTGGTTTATTTTTTCACGCTGACGTCAAGCTGCTGGTGAACATTTTGCTCTCTGAATCATCTCCAGATCTATACCAGCATGCTAATGAAAAGCCGACTGATTGGCAGAGTGTGTGCAATTCATTCCACCCTCCTGCCCGTGTGTTCTGTGAGTAATCCAGGGCCTCTGTTTCCCTTGAAGGTATGGCAGAATAGGACACATCTTAGGAGTTAAATTTAGTTTGAAATCCTACTGCAGACCCACTTCAAACCATCACGAAGTGGGTTTGAAATAAGAAGAGCCAGATAGGAGTCCTGGTTCCGACACTTCCCAGCAGACTGGTCTTGGGAAGAGGAGGATTATACTTTCTTTATGCAGTCTTTTTTCAGATTCAAATACGACATGAAAAGGCATGTGTAAAAGCACTAAACAATACAAACCCTGTCCTACATTTTGGAAACTATGGTACTTCCTCCTCATGGCAAGTTTATTTGGCTGTTTCCATCATTAATTGGAACAATCAATAGGTGGAAAGTCATGCAGAACCAGGCTCAATGTGTTCTAAATTAGCCTGTGGGAAGTCTGAAATATGAAAAATGGTATGTAGACATTATTTTTAATTGCTATACATACATGTGAAGAGTCTTACCTTAAATATGAGATAAAAGAAAAGCAATGGAGTGGACAAAGAAACTAGTACTATAATAACCAAATCAATGAAAACTTTGTAGCACATTGTGTGTGTGTGCTTATACATATGTGCATGTAAATATACACATGTTCTTTACATGTGTACATATTTAGTTATGATGTGTGTGTACAAATATTTTGCCTTGAAGTTTTTTATTTGGCTTTTGTTTAAATCATTTTAAATTACATAGGCAAGCAGCTGTTCTGGTACAGTATTAAAAATTTCCACACAAAACTGCAGGAGAAATTATCTGAAACATGAAGCCTTACTGAACTTTTCTCTTAATTCACAGAGAAAATATTATCCAGTATAATAAATCACATCATATCACATTCACCAAACTTGCTTTAGGTGAATTTGTTGTCATAAAAATGAAGATTTCAGATAATTTTGGCATAAAAAATGCAATATCTAAAGAGAGTAGTAGGTTACAGGAAGACATAGGTCTCCTATAGTGTTTTATTTTCCATAGCTTATTAGCTTTATGCATAAACTACCCATAAGGTAACAATTGCTCATTGTATTTTGTGGAACTATGTAACAATTTTTTGCTCTAGTTCACCAACTGCATAACCAGCTAGATAACCTAACTAGATACTTGAGCTGTTTCAGTAATCATTTAATAATATTCCTTATAATGTTCATATCAAAGATATTACATAATCTCCACCACTCTGCAACCTATTATTCTACCTTCTGTAAGAAACATTATTTTATTAATATCTTTTGCACATTTCATATTTGCTCTGAAAAATTCAGGCATAATATATTTTTATAATCATTAAGTAAATTAATATTAATGTTAGATTAAGTGGTTTCAGGATTTTTTTGCTTGAAATGCCTTCTGACTAGTTCTGAGCAGAACATACAGACTTTAAATATATCTAATGAGTCTTGTCACTAAGAAATCCTTCAATGTTACTTGAGACATTAAACTTGAAGCAAATAATTTAAACATGTATTGAAGTAAGAATAGGATGGAAACTAAACATTAGAGCAAGACAAATTACCTAAGATGGATTTTTACTTTAAAAGCAGAACAATGTTGCCTTTTCTTTAGAGCTAATATGACTTTCCTTGCAAAGTAGTGCCTATTTCCATTCTACATTATTTAGGCAACCAAGCTCTTTGGACACATGACTGGAAAATGTCCTGCATCTAATACTTAAAATCCATATTTTACAATACCCTCATTGCATCCCATTTTCAGGCAATGAAACTGCATTTGTAATAATCCATTTGAATTAGTAGTTTCAAAAACTAATGTAGCCTCTCAGAATGTGAATGTTCTAATTATGTAGATTGCAAACTGTACTTTTTAAAACAGTGCCCTTTCACACTATCTTTCTGTTGAACAGAAAAGAGCTTGTGGATATGCATTTTTAGAAAAGTTTATGAGGCTTCATGCGCTGCTATCTTCTCTATACTTCCTCTTTGTATTTTATCCATTAGCAGTCACTGAGGACTGTTTTCAGTCAAACATCTTGAAGGTGTGAGGCTGACTTACTTAGCAAAGGGTTTCTGTAATGCCAACCACATCAACCATGCGATTTAAGTGACTCCATCTTGTAGACAGTTATTAGCACATCCTTGGATCTTTTTGGATTCAAAGGTTTGTTTTGACTTTGTTTTTCCCATTGCATGGCCCTAGCTTTGCTTATTCTATTTAATATATCATGATACATATACAATGCAACCCACATCTTCTGTGGAAGTGTTTCTTAACTGGGGTTGATTCTACTCCCTCCCCCCAACCTTGATTGTCAGTACCGAAGGGTGTTACTGGCATCTAGTGGATAGAAACCAGGGATGCCATGGCACATTATAAAATGCACAGTGCAGCCCCCGTAGAAAAGTTGTATCAAGCCCCCATATCAGCAAAGGGACTACTGAAAAACCCTGGTCTGTGGAATGGGTTGAGTTTGAGGTTTCAGTCATTTTCATGAAAAACTGAGATGAGAGACAAGATCAACTATGAAATGATGCACTTAAGGAATCAAGGTAGCTCAAATTCTAAATCAACTAATAAGTCTATTTAAAAAAATAATTTACTTATGACCTAAGTAGTTTGTTCAATGCAGTGTAATTGCCCAGCTCTGACAGGGCTATGGCACTCCTCCAGCTGCTTCAGCTCTGGGGCTCAACGCCAGAATCGCAGAGCTTCCGCACCCCATGCTTATGACTCCGTGAATTCAAAATAGATGTACCCTGTAGTACATAGACTTCGGCGTTTCAATTGCTCTGGGTAAATTAGCGATTTGTTAATTAGGATTCTATTTATCCTTTTGTGCACAAAACTAATTATTTGTTTGCAAGATGCTGCATCTTCATTAAAACCATTCATATTCTGAGGATGGCAGTATCAATTCTATAAATGGAATTGGAATTTCACCACTGTGTTTCATGAGGTTCTTAGGACAATGTGTATTTCGACATAATGTTATCTTTTTAAGAAGGACAGTTCTTCATAGTAACAAAAAAACCCAGTTATATTTAATTCACAGTATTCACTATTTTTCAAGCAGTCTTCCTTGGTATCAAGCAGCAGGCATAAACAGATTATTCTTTGAGATATATATATATATCTAGGAGAGGAGTAGATGCTATTTACCAAACCTTGTCTTCCCAAAATGCTGTCAATTTTAAAATAATATTAAGGCATTTCTTCAATTTTTCTAAGGGGAGTCTGTGACCAGGTTATTTTGCTAAAAGGGCAGGAGCAACTAAGCTAAACTTAATTGTTAAGTCCTCTGAGTTTGGGATGTACTCCATATTTTTTAGGCAGCATGTTTGTTTCCCCAATCATGACTTAATTGGTTAATCACGTTACAAGTTTCACTCACTTACAATGTGGTGGTTGTGGGAAGTCTCAGAATGTAAAGAGCAGCCAAGGGGAGTCTGGATGGGATTTTAGAGAGCCCCATGTAACCCACAGAGTAGATGGTCTTTCCAATGGATAACTGGAAGTGGGAAAGGGGAGCCTAGGGCCACTTCAATTTGAGTGGGATCAGAGAACTTAGCAAATCAGAAGCGTTCAGAGAAAAAAATCTACAGAAGGCAGAACTTGGGCGGGGAGCTGGTCTGGGTTTTCCTCCACATCTTGAAATGGTAGATACCCTCTGTGCTGCTGAGGCTTACCTTTCAAACTGGTGAAGTAATTTTATTGAATAAGGCAAGGAAAATGCATGCCAACATACTCTGATAATCTTAGAGGAAATAACTACCTAATGTTTATAAGTATTTCAACCCTACTCCTTCTCAGATGGAAAAGTACACATTAATAGACATATTTTTAAAAATAGCATATTGCTTAGATTTTAAAAAAATTAATAAACTTGATTTTTTAGAGGAGTTTTAAGTTAACAGCAAAACTGAGTGCCATAGTACAGAGATTTTTGCATATACCTCCTGTCCCTACAGGCACACAACCTCTCCCACTGTTGACATCCCACACCACAGAGGTGCATCTGTTACAGTCAATGAGCCTACAACGACATATCATTGTCACCCAAGTGTCCCAGTAGACATCAGAATTCACTCTTGGTATTGTCCATTTTATGGGTTTTCACAAACACATAATGACATGTATCAGCTACTACAGGATCATAGAGAAAAACAGCTATCTTTGTGGCTTTTTATTTTACTCTTTTTTTGTCTACACAGTTAAAGTTAAGAATATTCTTTTCACCAGGACTGCCTCTAGCTACCTCTAAGACGTGCTGTTTCTAAAAATAAAGCCTCTAGTCTAAGCTCCTACTCATAGTCCCTACCACACTGAGAATTAATTGGATTTTTCTTAAATTAACATTAGGGAAGGGTTAATAGGAAAATGATATGCCTATTTAATGCTCTGCTCATTTGACATTATATCTTTCCAGAAATATCTGTAAGTGGATACAGGATTTTACATGGATTAAAATGTCAGTAGTTGATTTCATAAAGAGGCAATACCACAATTATACTTCTTGTGCTGTTCTATACTCAAACTGAATTTCTGGGAACATTTCCAACTATCCCCAACAGTCTTTCTAGGTTAGTGACCAGGAATGTTTGCAAGTGACTAAATTTATATCATTTGGACAAATGCTTTCATTTGTATTTCAGGCTATGTTAGTACAGAACCAAGTAGAGAACTGGTAATTATACTACTAATCTGATGAATGTGGACAGCCACACCAGATATTTCAAACCACCAAACAGAATTTTTTTTTCTCAATGATCTAATTTGTTAACCAGATAACAGCTAAGACTCCAACTTTAGTCTGCTCCATATAAAATTATTCATCATTTTTCATACTTCCAGTATCAGCTACTTAAGGGAAATGTATGTAAATGTATGAATATTTTCACATTAAATCTGTATTTCTCACTCCATATTGATGATGTAAAGTGAAAGAGAGAAAGAACACAGATAGTTACAGCTATTTTTGTCCCACTTCTCAAATGGCCAGGATATACTAAAAAGCAACATGGCATGGTGGCTGAGACCAACTGCTTTGGAGCCAGCATGCTTGAGTTTCAAATGCTGATTCTGCCTCCTACTCTTTAGGTGGCCAGAGCCTCAGTTTTTCCATCTGTAAATGGGGAAAAAACAGTACCTACCTCATGCGTCTCTGTGAGGATTAAATAGGCCAGTACATATAAACTACTTAAAATAGACCTAAGATGGTAAACACTGACTAAATGGAGCTATTGTCTTTATATTAAACTCATTATTAAGATTTGTTAACCCCATTAAGAATCTTTTAGGGATGACAAAAATGTCCTCAAACTGGATTTTGCAGATGGTTGCACAACTCTGTAATTTTCATAAAAATCATTTAGTTTTTCCTTTAGCACAGGGGAATTTCATGGTACATAAGTGACATATAATACAGCTGTTAAAAACAAACAAATGACAACATTGTCCAGACTTATTCCAGTACAGCATTAGGCTCCTGAGATGTAAAGGCTGAGAGTAAGAACTGAGAAGCCTGGGGGAAGGAAGAGAGGCTGTGTGATAGGTGCAGAGACAGTGCTCCTCTGCCATCCTGCCATAGGACCTGTTAGGCACAGGCGAAGGGTGTCCCATCAGCTGTCTCCTTTGAACTTATTGTAGTCTGTCCTCCAAGAGTTGCTATTAATGATGTGCCCAGCACTGGAAGGTGACCTTTGAGGAGGCTAAGAATTACTCTTCTGTTTAGAACATGTAAGGAGCCTACTCTTAAATCTTCTGCTTTCTGCAACCCTGTTCCTTAAAACCAATATGAATTAACAATCTGCTAGGTATCAGTTCCTCACTTCATCATCTCACTGACTGATTTGAAAGATGTATGCATTGATCCACTCACTGATTCGACATTTACTACGTGGGCACCCTTATGCTTCAGGCATATCCCTAGACAGTAGAGGGCCACTTGGAAAAAAGACCAAGACAATGTGGTCCCTGCCCTCAAGGGTCTCACAACTGCTCATGTGGCTCAAGCACTCTGCAGTCACCTCTCTTCAAGTCTGCTCATTGGTTACTAATACTTAAAAAAAATCTTGAACCATCTTTGAAGCTCTTTCTACCTTCCCAATGCAGAGAAATTTCCCACTCCCTCACCTTCCTACTCAAGAGGTAGAGATTAGAACTGGTTCTTTCCAGAGCATCACTCCACTGCCATATTCAGCTTCTGTTTTAGAGTCTACATCATCTGCTTATTCCACATTGTCTCTGTCCTAACTGTCATCATCTACCATTTTCTAGGACACCCTCCTACCTTCCTTCCCTTCCTGTTAATTGCCTTTCCTGGTTTCAATATCCTGATCGTTGATCTTTTCAAATTACCTTTCATTTTTTGTTGTTATTGCAGTCTTAATTGATGACCACACTTCAACTTCCTACAGGCACTGGGAGTAATGTGGACCTGTCATACTGAATTGATCTCAGTGCATATCAAGTTATAAAATTCCTTGCTCACACTAGAATTTTTTCCCCTTCTATTTCTTCCAGTTTTTAACTTCTGAGTCTTGTACCTGCTCTTCCAGTACCTGTAATAACTCTTCCTCTCTCTAGTCTTTGCTTCACTGACTCCAAGATGTAGACTAGATTTCAGAGTTCCTCAGGTTTTATTTCAAGGAAGCTCTAGTATCCTACTTCTCTTGACATCTTTGTTTTTTTCCCCCATAACTGTCTGGCACTTCCCCAATCCTGGGGAATTTCCACTGTCTTGCTTTCTTAGTCCCTGCTTCAAAGCTACATGATGTTGCTAGATATATTCATGAAACTGAATTAATTCCACTATGTAATCTTATTTTCCAATATCACTTAGGTGCTAATTGCCTTCACCTTTTTTTTGAGAAAAGAAAGACCATTTTCAAAGCTGCAATTTAAGAAGCTATTCTTAGAATTGCATGGGATGGATTGCATTAAGAGAAGTCCAGGTGGTAGACCAGGTAGAAGATAATGATGTAGATTGATTGGCACAGTGGAAACAGGTATCTCAGATCTGTAACCTGCAGGACCTGGTAGGCAAGGGAGAGAGCCACAAGATGTTTAAATCATGAGAATCAGTGACTAAGGAGCATGAGATGTGTATTTAATAAAAATAGAGGACCTATTTAGAGGAACCCTTTTTAGAAGGAAGAAGAGTTAAGCCCTGAATACAGTCAGTTTGGGATCCTCACAGGTTTCTTTGATGAAGATGGCCAGCATGGAATAAAAATGCAAAGATGGATGTAGGTGGAAGGTCTCATTGAGTTTTCATCACATTCCTTTCCTTGCCTATTCCAAGCTTTTCCTGGATCCTTCACCAGTCAATCCCTAAAGATACCTCCTGAGGAGACCTTGACTCTTACCTTACATACAAATCTCCCTGAAAAAGCTTCCTTAATTCTCGTCCCCTCCATCCTCAAAGTTTCGTTTGAAACTGAGTTCTTTCCGTCTTTCTTTTGGGTTTCAGAGGTATATTTTTCTCCCTTTTCAAGGCCACACCTACCCCTCACACCCTGCATTCTCCACCTTCTGTAGTGATTTGTCCAATTTGTTATATTTCATCATTTGTCACCCACCGCATACAAAAAGGTTAACCTTCTTTATTCTGACAAAAAAAAACAAAAAAAAACAACCAGACCAAACCCAAGCAAGTAACCAGTGATTCTTACCTAGTCTCTACTCCTTCATGTTACTAGTTTGTTTCTTTCCATTTCCATTATTGCAAAGCCTATCAAAATAACTTGGTATGCTTGCTGCATGCCTTCTCTAAGCACAAACTTACTTGTCTCTTGACCCCTTGAAGTCTTGTGCTGGCCTCTTCAGTCCTTACACTCTTGTCTTTTATTCTCTTTCCCTCATTCAACCAGTCCTTTTCTCTTAGATCTTTCAGTCTTTGATTTTTCTATCTAAAAGCCTATCCTCTGACCCCACCCCACTTTTTTTACCCAATGGAATGGCTTCCTGAACGCTTGTCTCAGGAATGAGCTTACTTCTACAGAAAAGCTATTGATTCTCAAATATCTATTCAGGCATGATCCCTCTGCCTACATCCACCTTTGCATTTTCACTCCCTGCTGGCCAGCGTCATAAAAGTTGCCCATCAGGATTTCAAACTGACTGTCTTCAAGGCTCAGCTATTCCTTCTGAAATGGTTCCTTTATTTTTATTAATGACACATGCTCCTTAGTAACTGAATTTCATAATTTAAATATCTCGTGGATTCTTCTCTCTCCCTTGCCTACCTGGTCCTGCAGGTTATAGACCTGAAATACTTATTCCTCCACTGCTTCAGTTCTAAACCTTATCACTTCTTGTCCAGACTGTCACCATAATCTTCTAACCTTCTATTGCCCAGGCTTCTCTTAAAGCAAATCATCCAACATAATTCTGAGAATAATTCCTTAATCTAAAGCTTTGTACTTGATTCTCCTCTGCTCAAAATATGCCCTGGCTTCTCACTGCCAACTGAATAAAATAAAGTCTTCTTATTCTCATATCCAAAGCTTTCTACCATCTGCTCTCAGTGCAGTGAAGCTGGAACCACTGCCAAACTGAGCTGCTCCGCATACCCTCTGAGCTCACCATTCCCCTCCTAGCCACATTCATTCATGTGTTTCCTGTTGGGAATGTCATGCTTCATCTTCAAAAACCCAGACTTGACCATCCTTCTTTTCTAGCCTTCCTTGATCCTCAAACCAGAGTGATACTTATCCATCTTCTGAATCAGAAAACTTTCTATTAATTTCTCTTACACTGATATCATAGTCTGCCCCAAACATTTCTGCATGTGTCTTTCTTTTTCTGTTAGCTTTTGAGCTCACTGAGAGCAGAGGCTATGGACTCCAGTGGAGTTCAGTGACAGGACAGACAGCATTGCATAGCGTGGTGGATCCTGCACATGTGGTGCAACAGAATTCCCTGGTGGGCTTGTTCAAATGCAGACTTGTGGTCTACCTTCCAAGTTTTGAGTCAGTAGGTCAGGAAAGGGCCTAAGAATCTGCATGTATAACAGGTTCTCAGGTGGTAATGATACTGCTCAGGAGCCACAATTTGAGAACCATCAACACAGAGACAGTGAAATCTTATAGGCTCAAACCTATATTCTGCATCTCAAATGCCACAAAATGGTGAATAAGGAGACAAACTTTGAGCCCAAGTTCTTCGTGTGTAAAAGTGAAATCATGATATCACTACATACATCAAGGATGATTGTTAAAATCAATCACTAAAATATGCAGGATGCCATATAAATAAATGTCAAATGAATAAAAATATTTGAGCTCTCCACCTTAGAAAGTCAAACCCAATGTAGTGGTATTTTTCTCAGTGCCCCTTTCTTCTTCAGTGTACGCTTTTGTGTTTAATCTTCAGTGAAATAATCACTTCCCTTTTCTCCTGTAGAAGTTTATCTGTACAAAGTGCTAAATAAGTCCAATGCTACATTCAAGATCAGATGTGATAAATACATTTCAAAAATTCTCCACCTGTGTCTGTCTGGCAAGGTACACATGGAAGCAATTGACCTATTAGTTGAAAAAGTCCCTTCACTGGAAATGAATGACTTGGTTCATTGAAATTCAGGGCTGGTACTAGGGTGAGGCCTGTTTGCCTCAGGAGATAAACTTAAGGAAGTGCTAAAGAACTGAGCAGGCAAGACAAATGGTATTTTCATGCAATATTAAAAATAAACAAACATTAAGGCAAAAAACCCATGATGATGGGGAATAGCTTCATGACATTAGATCTGGCAATGATTTCTTGGGTATGACACCAAAAGCACAGGCAACATTAAAAAAATAGATAAATTGACCTACATCCAAATTAGAAACTTCTGTGATAGAGGACACAATCAACAGAGTGAAAAGGCAACCCACAGAATGGAAGAAAATATTTATAAATCATCTATCTCATAAGGGGTAAATATCCAGAACATATAAAGAACTCCTACAACTCAAGAATAAAAAATGCAAAAAACCTTGTTAAAAAACCGAAAAGGACTTGTGTAGGCATTTCTCCAAAGAAGATATATAAATGACCAGTAAGCACATGAAAAGATGTTCAACATCATGATTCATCAGAGAAATGCAAATCAAAACCACAAAAATGTGAAGATACCACTTCACGCCTTTTAGGATAGTTACTATATTAAAAAATAAACCCAAAAAACAGAAAGCAATGTGGTGGCAAGGATGTGGAGAAATTAGAACCCTTGTGCATTGCCAGTGGGAACATAAAATGATACAGCTTGCCATGGAAAACAATATGGCAGTTCCTCAAAAAATTAAACATAGAATTACCATATGATCTGGCAATTCCACTTCTGGGTGTATATGCAAAGAATTGAAAGCAGGGACTTGAATAGATATTGGTACACCAGGTTCATAGCATTATTAACAACAGTCAAAAGGTAGAAGCAAGGGGCGGAGCCAAGATGGCGGCATGAGTAGTGCAGCGGAAATCTCCTCCCAAAACCATACATATTTTTGAAAATACAACAAATACAACTATCCCTAAAAGAGAGACCAGAAGATACAGGACAACAGCCGGACTACATCTACACCTGCGAGAACCCAGTGCCTTGGAAAGGGGGTAAGATACAAGCCATGACCTGGCAGGACCCAAGTGCCCCCCACCCCAGCTCCTGGTGGGAGGAGAGGAGTTGGAGCGGGGAGGGAGAGGGAGCCCAGGACTGCTAAACACCCAGCCCTAGCCATCCTCACTGGAGCGCAGACACACAGTGTGTGGGGTGCTGGATACTAGGGAAGGGAAACAGGACAGTAAAACCTGCAAGTGGGTCCCCACAGCTGGATCCCCTGGAACAAAGAAAAGCAAGTGCTTTTTGAAAGTCTTATAGGGACAGGGACCCCACAGCTGGACGGAAGCATCCCAGGACACTTAGCCTAGCAGCTGGGAGTGCCAGGGAACTCCGGGTGCCCTAAACCCCTGGGCAGCAGCACAGCTCGGAGGCCCCTCATGGAGATAAACAGCCTCCCATCCATTTCCCCTCTGACACAACTCCGCCATAGTGGAGCAGCAGCCTGAGGCTTGCCATGCCCACAGCAGCAGGACAGCTTCTTTCACAGTGGCCAGGCAAGAATTAGAAACCCTGTCTGCACACAGGTGTCCAGCATAAGCCGCTAGGGGCTGCCGTTCTCCCAGAAGAGGAAGGTCACAAACCAGCAAGAAGGGACGTTCTCCCAGCCGACACATGCACCAGCTTCCCGCAATTATCTCTATCGCCATGAAAAGGCAGAAGAATTTGATACAGACCAGACTAACCCAGACATCCTCCCCTGAGAGGGAATCTGGGGAGATAGACCTAACCAATCTCCCTGAAAAAGAATTCAAAATAAAGGTCATAATCATGCTGATGGAGCTGCAGAGAAATATGCAAGAGCTAAGGGATGAGGTCCAGAGGGAGATTACAGAAATGAAACAATCTCTGGAAGGATTTATAAGCAGAATGGATAAGATGCAAGAGGCCATTGATGGACTAGAAACCAGAGAACAGGAACGCATAGAAGCTGACATAGAGAGAGATAAAAGGATCTCCAGGAATGAAACAATATTAAGAGAACTGTGGGACCAATCCAAAAGGAACAATATCCACATTATAGGGGTACCAGAAGAAGAAGAGAGAGAAAAAGCAACAGAAAGTGTACTTGAAGAAATAATTGCTGAAAACTTCCCCAAACTGGGGGAGGAAATAATCCTTCAGACCACGGAAGTACACAGAACTCCCAACAGAAGGGACCCACAGAGGACAACACCAAAACACATAATAATTAAAATGGCAAAGATCAAGGACAAGGACAGAGTTTTAAAGGCAGCTAGAGAGAGGATAAAGATCACCTACAAAGGAAAACCCATTAGGTTATCATCAGATTTCTCAACAGAAACCTTACAGGACAGAAGAGAATGGCATGATATATTAAATGCAATGAAACAGAAGGGCCTTGAACCAGGAATACTGTATCCAGCACGATTATCATTTAAATATGAAGGATTTAAACTTTAAACATAAAAATTTAATGATATTAATAATAAATATCATTAAACAATTCCCAGACAAGCAAAAGTTGAGGGAATTTGCCTCACACAAACCACCTCTACAGGGCATTTTAGAGGGACTGCTCTAGATGGGAGCACTCATCAGGCTAAACAGAAGTCACCAGAGAAAATAAAATCACAGCAAAGAAAGCAGATGAACCAAATAATAACTAAAGGGAAAAAATAAAATCAACTACCCACAAAGGCAGTTAAAGGAAACACAAAAGAGCACAGAATAAAACACCCAACATATAAAGAATGGAGGAGGAGGAATAAGAAGGAAGAGAAATAAAGGATTATAGAGCTTCAATGGCTCTACAATAGCTCAATAAGCGAGTTAAGTTAGGCAGTAAGATACTAAAGAAGCTAACCTTGAACCTTTGGTAACCACTAATCAAAAGCCTGCAATGGCAATAAGTACATATCTTTCAATAATCACCCTAAATGTAAATGGACTGAATGCACCAATCAAAAGACATAGAGTAATAGAATGGATAAAAAAGCAAAACCCATCTATCTGCTGCTTACAAGAGACCCACCTCAAACCCAAAGACATGCACAGACTAAAAGTCAAGGGATGAAAAAAGATATTCCATGCAAACAACAGGGAGAAAAAAGCAGGTGTTGCAGTGCTAGTATCAGACAAAATAGATTTCAAAACAAAGAAAGTAACAAGAGATAAAGAAGGACATTACATAATGATAAAGGGCTCAGTGCAACAAGAGGATATAACCATTATAAATATATATGCACCCAACACAGGAGCACCAGCATATGTGAAACAAATACTAACAGAATTAAAGGAGAAAATAGAATGCAATGCATTCATTTTAGGAGACTTCAACACACCACTCACTCCAAAGGACAGATCCACCAGACAGAAAATAAGTAAGGACACAGAGGCACTGAACAACACAGTAGAACAGATGGACCTAATAGACATCTATAGAACTCTACACCCAAAAGCAACAGGATACACATTCTTCTCAAGTGCACATAGAACATTCTCCAGAATAGACCACATACTAGGCCACAAAAAGAGCCTCAGTAAATTCAAAAAGATTGAAATGCTACCAATCAACTTCTCAGACTGCAAAGGTATAAAACTAGAAATAAATTGTACCAAGAAAGCAAAAAGGCTCACAAACACATGGAGGCTTAACAACATGCTCCTAAATAATCAATGGATCAACGACCAAATTAAAATGGAGATCCAGCAATATATGGAAACAAATGACAACAACAGGACAAAGCCCCAATTTCTGTTGGACGCAGTGAAAGCAGTCTTAAGAGGAAAGTATATAGCAATCCAGGCATATTTAAAGAAGGAAGAACAATCCCAAATGAATAGTCTAACGTCACAATTGTCGAAATTGGAAAAAGAAGAACAAATGAGGCCTAAAGTCAGCAGAAGGTGGGACATAATAAAGATCAGAGAAGAAATAAATAAAATTGAGAAGAATAAAACAATAGAAAAAATCAATGAAAACAAGAGCTGGTTCTTTGAGAAAATAAATAAAATAGATAAGCCTCTAGCCAAACTTATTAAGAGAAACAGAGAATCAACACACATCAACAGAATCAGAAACGAGAAAGGAAAAAAATCACGACGGACCCCATAGAAATACAAAGAATTATTAGATTACTATGAAAACCTATATGCTAACAAGCTGGAAAACCTTGAAGAAATGGACTTCTTAGAAAAATACAACCTTCCAAGACTGACCAAGGAGGAAACAGAAAATCTAAACAAACCAATTACCAGCAATGAAATTGAAGCAGTAATCAAAAAACTACTCAGGAACAAAACTCCCAGACCAGATGGATTTACCTTGGAATTTTATCAGACATACAGAGTAGACATAATACCCATTCTCCCTAAAGTTTTCCAAAAAATAGAAGAGGAGGGAAGACTCCCAAACTCATTCTATGAAGCCAACATTACCCTAATACCAAAACCAGGCAAAGACCCCACCAAAAAAGAAAATTACAGACCAATATCCCTGATGAACATAGATGCAAAAATACTCAACAAAATATTAGCAAACCGAATTAAAAAATACATCAAAAGGATCATACAACATGACCAAGTGGGATTCATCCCAGGGATGCAAAGAGGGTACAACATTAAAAAATCCATCAATATCAACCACCACATAAACAAAAAGAAAAACAAAAACCACATGATCATCTCCATAGACGTTGAAAAAGCATTCGACAAACATCCATTCATGATAAAAACTCTCAGCAAAATGGGTATAGAGGGCAAGTACCTCAACATTATAAAGGCCATATATGACAAGTCCACAGCCAACATCATACTGAACAGTGAGAAGCTGAAAGCTTTTCCTCTGAGATCGGGAACAAGACAGGGATGCCCACTCTCCCCACTGTTATTCAACATAGTACTGGAGGTCCTAGCCACGGCAATTAGACAAAACAAAGAAATACAAGGAATCCAAATTGGTAAAGAAGAAGTTAAACTGTCACTATTTGCAGATGACATGATACTGTACTTAAAAAACCCTAAAGATTCCACTCCAAAACTACTAGAACTGATATCGGAATACACCAAAGTTGCAGGATACAAAATTAACACACAGAAATCTGTGGCTTTCCTGTACACTAACAATGAACTAATAGAAAGAGAAATCAGGAAAACAATTACATTTACAATTGCATCAAAAAGAATAAAATACCTAGGAATAAACCTAACCAAGGAAGTGAAAGGCCTATACCCTGAAAACTATAAGACACTCTTAAGAGAAATTAAAGAGGACACTAACAAATGGAAACTCATCAAATGCTCTTGTTCTAGGAAGAATTAATATCATCAAAATGGCCATCCTGCCCAGAGCAATATACAGATTTGATGCAATCTCTATCAAATTACCAACAACATAGTTCAATGAACTGGAACAAATAGTTCAAAAATTCACATGGAAACACCAAAGACCCCAAATAGCCAAAGCAATCCTGAGAAGGAAGAATAAAGTGGGGAGGATCTTGCTCCCCAACTTCAAGCTCTCCTACAAAGTCACAGTAATCAAGACAGTTTGGTACTGGCACAAGAACAGAGCCACAGACCAGTGGAACAGAATAGAGACTCCAGACATTAACCCAAACATATATGGCCAATTAACATACGATAAAGGAGCCATGGACATACAATGGGGAAATGACAGTCTCTTCAACAGATGGTGCTGGCAAAACTGGACAGCTACATATAAGAGAATGAAACTGGATCACTGTCTAACCCCATACACAAAAGTAAATTCAAAATGGATCAAAGACCTGAATGTAAGTCATGAAACCATAAAACTCCTAGAGAGAAACATAGGCAAAAATCTCTTGGACATAAACATGAGTGACTTCTTCATGAACATATCTCTCTGGCAAGGGAAACAAAAGCAAAAGTAAACAAGTGGGACTACATCAAGCTGAAAAGCTTCTGTACAGCAAAGGTCACCATCAATAGAACAAAAAGGTACCATACAGTATGGGAGAATATATTCATAAATGACAGATCTGATAAAGGATTGACATCCAAAATTTATAAAGAGCTCATGCACCTCAACAAACAAAAAGCAAATAATCCAATGAAAAAATGGGCAGAGGAGCTGAACAGACAGTTCTCCAAAGAAGAAACTCAGATGGCCAACAGACACATGAAAAGATGCTCCACATAGCTAGTCATCAGAGAAATGCAAATTAAAACCACAGTGAGATATCACCTCACACCAGTAAGGATCACCACCATCCAAAAGACAAACAACAACACATGTTGGCGAGGTTGTGGAGAAAAGGGCCCCCTCCTACACTGCTGGTGGGAATGTAAATTAGTTCCTCCATTGTGGAAAGCAGTATGGAGTTTCCTCAAAAAGCTCAAAATAGACATACCATTTGACCCAGGAATTCCAATTCTAGGAATTTACCCTAAGAATGCAGCTGCCCAGTTTAAAAAAGACAGATGCACCCCTATGTTTATTGCAGCACTATTTACAATAGCCAAGAAATGGAAGCAACTTAAATGTCCATCAGTAGATGAATGGATAAAGAAGATGTGGTACATATACACAATGGAATATTATTCAGCCATAAGAAGAAGACAAATCCTACCATTTGCAACAACATGGATGGAACTAGAAGGTATTAGGCTCAGTGAAATAAGCCAGGTGGAGAAAGACAAGTATCAAATGCTTTCAGTCATATGTGAAGTACAAGAATAAAGAAAAACTGAAGGAACAAAACAGCAGCAGACTCACAGAACCCAAGAATGGACTAACAGTTACCAAAGGGAAAGGGACTGCGGAGGATGGGTGGGAAGGGAGGGATAAGGGTGAGGAAACAGAAAGGGGGCCTTACAATTAGCATGTATAATGTGGGAGGTGGGCATGGGGAGGGCTGTGTAACACAGAGAAGACAAGTAATGATTCTACAGCATCTTACCACGCTGATGGACAGTGACTGTAATGGGGTGTGGGGGGGGGCTTGGTGAAGGGGGTAGTGTAGTAAACATAATGTTGTTCATGTAATTGTAGATTAATGTAACAAAAAAAACACATTCAACCAGACAAAAAAAATGGTACAAGCACCTCAAGTGTCATCAATGGATGAGTGGAGAAAATATGGTCTATACATACAATGGAATATTATTCATCCTTAAAAAGGAAAGAAAATCTGACACATGCTAGATGGATGAACCTTGAGGATATTATGCTAATTAAAAGACTCCAATTACGAAAGGAGAGATACAGTATGTGTGCACTTATATGTAGTACGTAAATAATCAAATTAATAAAAACCAAAAGTAGAATGGGGAAGGCAGGCATGGGAAGTAGCTGTTTAATGGGTACAAAGTTTTAGTTTGGGAGGATGAAAAAATTGTCTTCATTGGACAACAATGTGAATTCACTTCACATTACTGCACTGTACATTTAAAAGTCATTAAAAAGGGGCGTTTCATGTTATGTGTATATTTTAAACAAATAGCTAAAAATTCCATGATGAACAACATATCAAAATGTTTAATAAAGGCAACACTGGTATGAATTTTTGAGAAGACATCTGGTTCTGTAGTTAAGAGGTCAATTGAACATATAATCTTTTCTTATTTTTCCATGAATTAGTAAATGGCATCATAGTGCCTGGTAAAATGGTTCTCCGCCCTTGGTGCTTTACCAGGAATGGATGTTCTTCAAGTTCTCAAGGAGCCTTCCCATTTTAAAACCTCCATTTCTTTTACTTGTGAGCACAGAGGGATCTAAGAGCATAACAGGCCATCTAATGATTTATCAATAGTTATAAATCTTACAGGGACAAAAAATTCTGTTGATGTATAATGTAAGTGCTCTGATTATTGCTCAGATACTAATCCTTGTAATAAATGGCATGGTCTAGTCTCTGCTCACTTCAGTAAGCTCATTTAAAAACCCTCACTACTCTTAAACATTGTACTTAAGTGTCATCACTGAGATTTACTGATGGAGAAACAGAGGACAGAGAGAGGGCACTTCAGGGAAATACCCATGGTTCTGCTAATCAGAGGATGCATTGTAAAAGACCAAAAAATCTTCCTGCTGTTCAAAGTTGGGCTCTGGTGTCTCAATCATGGTGTGGAATGAAACCTACCACAGGATTTAGAAAAAAGACTGTAGATTCCAGTTCTCAGTCTCAGTTACTGGTATACAATTCCAATGGTTTCAACAAAAACCACATATAAGCCAATGCGATTAAAGTTTGAGCATGCAGTTCAAAATAACTTTTAAGTAGTGAAGATCGTATAGGCCTCAAGAATCAGAATATGATTTGATGAATGTGTTTTATATATATTTTTTAAAAAAGTTCAAAGAGCAACCTGAATTATGTCTTGTATTTTATTACCTACAGTTAAACACAGATACTGAAATGTACATCCAGGGCCTTTTAGGAATACAAAGTAAAAGCAATGTCATGGATTATGCTCCAGCAGGTAATTCAGTGCTTTAGGATTAGCCAGGAGATTTATCAAGCAGCCTCTGAGGAAAGCACAGTTCAAGTCCAGGCTCATCAATAATACATAAAAAAACTGAACAATTAGGTACAAAGTGGCTATCTTGTCAGACGACTTATTAGCCGATAAACGATACTCTCCTTCCTGCCTTGAATACAGAAACAAAAGACATATTAATACAGAAAAAGGGCTGAATGAAAAAGAGAAGCATCTGAGAGCTGCCCCACCTCCCCACAGCCTTGGGCTTCCTTCCTGCCTCACCCTGCTAGGAAGTAAGGTCTGGGTGTTAACATGTAAAGGTGAATGAAGCTTAAATATGGAGCCTTGACTCTAGATTTCATCACCTTGTCAAGCAATCTAGCGCTTAACGTCAATAGGTTTGCCCAGGTTTTGGAGAAGCTGTGGACAGGCTGGGAGTCCAGAGAAGATTTGTTTCTGTGGGGCTTAGGTCTCAAGTGAGTGCCTAAAATGGAAACTGGGGATAGTTAAATGACCCTCAAAATCCCTAATGTTGACCTGAAGTTTGTGACACACAGTGGTCAAGCAGAAAGGTGACTCAGCCCTGGCCCCAGTGTTCCAGATGCCTCCGTCACCTGAGGGCCGGAATGCCATTGGCACACACCAACCTAGCTCTCCTCACTGTGATGGGGAGGCCAAAGGAGGCGGCAAATGCAGGCCGACAGAGGCTGCTCCTGCAGAGGGATGGTGACTAGGGAATGACCCCTTTTGACCTTTAATATTTTTAGTCAAGACTCAGAGATGAGTCTGTATCCACGAAATGTTCATGTTTTTTTTTTGCCTCCTCCATCCAGCAGTGGCAGAAGTACTAATTTTGAGGTTGTATTATAAACTACCGAAGTGTGAAAAAGTGGAAAAATTCAGTGTGAAAAAATTAATAAAATTAATTGATGTACTAAGTATCATTAAAGCTAGATGGGTCCTTGGAAACCTGAGTGGGTTGGGACAGTGGAATTCAGTTCTAAAACAGTTTAAAGGTAAGTGATATGAAGTGTTTGAATTATCTGTGACAGATAAGCCCTTAAGTTGGTGCCCAGTAAGGTGGCTGGCTGTGTCTAGCTACTGAGGTGTACTTGGGCAAGTATCTTAAACCAGCAGGATCTCAGAAGCCTCAGAAAAGGCAAGTTCTTTAACTAAGCTTAGAGCACGGTGTTATAAAGTGCTCTCCTCAGCATAAACCCATGTCTCCTGAGAGACCAAGAGGATACTGAAATGCAGACTCTGCCTGAAAGAGGGGGCATCCCTCTGTGCAATGATATGCCCAGGATTTGGTGTGTGTGTGTGTATATATTTTAGCAGCTTTACACATTTTGCCTCTAGTATTTTGTTCCCATTAACTATGAGCTAAATGTCTGTCTGAGTAACTGTTTCTCCTTTGGTGTTAACAAAAGAACATATGCTATTTCACTCGCATCTCATTAAGTTCTTCAAATATTAGAGTTGTAGGACGCTTGGTATTTCTACAGAGAAAAAAATTAAGCCTATTCCCATTAGGTGTATTTGATAATGTGTTAGCTATTACAGTAGTCCCACCCTTCTCTGTTCCAAGAACCCCAGCGGATGGATACCTGAAATGGGGGATAGTACCTAACCCTATACATACTATGCTATACATATGTACCTATGATAAGGTTTCATTTTTCATAATTTGTATAACTTACATAGCTATAAATTAGGCACAGTGATAACTAATAATAAAGTAGAACAATTATAATATTATACTGTAATAAAAGTTAGGTGGCTATGGTCTCTCTCTCTCTCTTAAAATATGTTATTGTCCTGGACTCACCCTTCTTCCTGTGATGATGTGAGATGACAGCATGCCTACATGATGAGATGAAGTGAGCTGATGGACACAGGCACTGTGACGTAGTGTTAGGCTACTTTGAACTTGAGATGATATATCAGGAACAGAATTAGCAGCTTCCAGACTGCAGCTGACCCTGACCTTGGAAAGCGAAACCACAGATGAGGGGGTACTGATGTAATATATACTATTTTCAAGTGAGATATTCTATGATCACTTGCTCTTCCTTTTGAGCTCAGAGGGTGCAAGCATGTTGTGACCACTGGGCTCATAACCAAAACCCCCACTCAGAACACCATCCACTCTGACCTCAACCCAAGAAGACAGGTTGATCCACAGGAGCCATATCCACATCTCATGCCAACCACACTGGCCTGATCTAAAACTGAAACCAGAAACAATCTAATTAGTTGGACCAGTTAGATTCGTAGTGGGAGTGTTCCACTGGGGGGCATTCCAAAGTGCCCGTGCTTGTAACTTAATCAGCCTCTTGCAATGCTGATGTCCCACAGTCCCAAGCCCTTGCACTGTGCACTTGTCCCAATGCACTGTGTCCCACAGTCCCAAGCCCTTTCAGATACTACCCCCTTCAATTATTATCTCCATTTTCCAGATGGGGAAACTGAGGCACAAAGAAGGTAAAGTACTGGCTTAGAATCACACAGCTAGCAAGCTGAAGAGCTGGGATATGAATTCAGACAGGGTTTGGATCTAGAATCCATGCTTTTAACCAGGCTGTGGTGGTCCCACTATTCTGCTGTCCTTCTGAGACAGTAATTGGTTTTCCAATTACTGGATTCCACGAAATACTCTAGTATCCTACTAAATTTTCATCTTTGCTTAAGCCAGCCAGAGTTGGTTTCTGATACTACCAGAATAAACATAATAGAGAAAGCACTCCTCTTTTTTCTTTAGATTTCCTCTACAAACCGTATTTGAAGGCCACTGAAGTCATCATTGATTTCCACCGCCAATGCTGCAATACTAAAATGCAGAGGCAGTGTGGGAAGCAGAAAGGGAGCGGGTGGCTGGCACTGGGGAGCTCTGAAGTAGAGAGGGCAGGCTTGCACACACTTGCTGCAAAATGCAACGCCTTTTCATACCTCCCTCATCAGAAGCATCTCTGTATGTTCCCAGGGGGAGCTGCCAGAGTGTGTGAGGCCGGCGCTCACCTGCCTGGACGTTCACAGCATCCTTGCCTCTTCCACCCCTGCCCCTGGAGTGTGGACCGCAGTCAAGCTCTTGGCATCCCTTAGCAGTATCTCTTAAAGTGACCGGCACCTTTTTTCCCTTAGCTTCTCAAATACCGTTCCTTTGCCAGAGCCTTTCATTCTGTTTCTCATCTACCATGCCTTGAGCACTTGCGAAGTTGAGCACTTTTCCAAGTGTTTTACGTGTATTCATTCTTGCAAACCCCACAAGAATCATATGGAATTTTATAGATGAGGAAAATGGAGGCAGAAAGGAAGTGTGAGCTGGGATCGAGCTCAGGCAGCGGGTCCCAGAGCTCACACTGTCCCACTGTTGATCATGTGAGAAGACACTATACTGCTGTCCACACCATGGTGGGTAAAGACAACCGGGAAGGTGCGATTCTGATAAAAATTGTTTACAACGGTGCATTCCAAATTATCCTACTTAATGAAGCTGAAGAGAACTGCTCATTTACAATACAATTAACAAGAAAATGTAGCATTGGCCCTTAAGGTGGAGAAGACAGTGAATCACATCTTCTTCAAGCATTCGAGGAAGTCTGATTTTCCAAATGATCATCCTATTTAGGAAAACCCAATAGTGCCTATACAAACTTAAAATGTATGGTAGATTGATTCGGAGGAAAACCTATAGTAAGTTCTAGAGAGGGCTTGTTACTCAGGATTTTATCTGGACCACTTCTTAGGACCTGATCATGTCTTTCCTCTGCACTTTCTTTGTACCTCTGCACTTAACTTTGTCTAGTGAAAAAGCAGATCATCTCTTTAAAAAGTGTATCTTCTCAAATAGGCTTTTATTCTCTATGCTAATAATATCAAGCATAAATGACATTTGCGACTTAAAAATTGTTCCAAAGAAACATGCTCGCAATACTGACTTGCTCCAGATTTCCTTGTTTTGTGAGAGTTTAATCTCTAGCAGTGAATTAATCTTCAAAAGCCCCTAACACATTGATGTTGCAGACACACACTTGTGGAGAAAATGTATCTTTGGCCCTAAGGAGGGTTAATGCCCTTTCAGACTGTAATCAATGGGAACAGCATGATTTACAGAAACTCCCTGTGCTGTCAAGCAGCCCTGGCATATCAGTGCATGGATCTCAGCATCGGCAGGGCTGCTGGCATGATGGAGACGCTGGAGTCCTCGTTATACTAGTTGTACCTGGCAGGCCATGCTGGGTCTGTGCAAAGATAAAATGAGAAGTCCCCGGGCAACTGCAGGCTATCTGTCTCTACTGCACATGCTGCTGGCTGTAACTTTGTAGTTTATGTAAAAATAGTTGTTTTCTCAAATGGAATGAAAGCAAGGCGAAGGGTGGCAGGCAGAGACTGCAATTGAGAAAGAAGTTAGCATAGAGTCCCGAGTCTAAAAGAATTTTGAGGGTGAGCTGCTCAGTGGCTCACTGACAGCCAGGAGGTAGCCATATCATTTTTTTCCTTTATGTCTTGGTTGGTCAATGTACAAATGTTCGCTACAGGTAGAAATTGATTAGTATTTTCAAATATGGACATATCATAACATTGCACAGATTTTTTTCTCTTCCTTATATTGGCATAGGGCATCTGTCTGCTTTAGCAGTATCAGCAGTATACAAACTACTCAGACCCAGATACTTCCAAATGCGTTTCTGTTTTTAAAATCAAGGGCACATTTTAAGGGCCTGACATTCTATAAGACTGTAAAAAGCAAACTCCTTTTCCCCCTGCATGGATTCATGGTAAATTATACTCTGCAATTTTCTGAGTTTAACCTAGGAATCTTTGGCATTAGCCTTCTATAAAGAATGGTGGTCACTGCCGCCAGTGAGATAAACATCCAGATCCCAGTGGATCATATTTATTGAAGTTGCAAAGGGCTCTTCACTGAGGAAAAGCTATATTCTTAGAGTCAAGCATTGCTCAACATTTTTGAAGCCAGCTAAACAGAGCTCTCATCACTGTTAGATGCCTCAGCATTTTTACCCCCACTGCCTTTTCTCTTACAAATTAAAGTTTGAAGATGCCGGCAATGAGAATATAAAGAAATTATCTTCCTGTGTCCGTGACTGTGTTTATTTGCTAACTTCACTGTGGTATGTGTAAGGTATGTCCATTCTGTGAGATTCCAACCATGGAAGTTAGAATGGGCTCTTCCCAGACACTCAAGTAAGCACAGCCGGAGAACAAGGAGAGTGGGGGGATGTGCGATCCTTGTCAGGAGAGGCTCAGAGGGTCACTGGGCTCAGTGAGGGCCCACACCTGTTCTGTATGTGGCTGGAGAACTGGGGCTGCCACACCAGACAGGAGGCGTTCAGCAGACGGCCTGGAAGAGCCACCTATCTTGCTCAAGGGGTTGACAGACCAGTGAAGGAGTTCCTCGCAAGGAGGACTCTGGAATTTCTGAGAGGTCTAGGGACACTGTCTTGAAGCTACACTTTCATAGCAAACGTGGTTTTAATTGAGGATAAATTTCATTAGGGGGAGATGGGGATGAGAGCCCAAGGGATTTTTATGGCTACAGCCTCTTCAGGAGGCCCGCTGACTAGGAATGGCTGAAGGAGGAACCTGTCAAGCACAGGATGTTCCAAAGCCCAGGCAAGGATTTGGTGGGCCAGATGGGAAAATGTCTTTCTCATCCACAGGTGCAGGAACAACAGAGGTTTCCATGGAGAGATAACGAATGCCTTTAAGACAAGTTGAGGCCAGAGTTCCTTCTGAGAGGAAATTAAAATAATGATAACACTCAGAAGTAAGAAGAGATGGGGTTCTGAGACTCACTGAGAATTTCATTTCAGTCATGCCATTGGAATGTACAAGCTGCAGACAGAGTTCAGGGTATGGAGGGAAGGCTAACCTGCATATAGTCCTCTAAACCTAAGACACAGACCTTTACTCTTGAGTCATCAATTTTGTCCTTTCATATAATTTGCATTTTCAATTTACTTGTCATAGTCCTGGGAAATTCTAGAATCTTCAATGAAGACCTAAGCGGAAAACTATCTTAACCACATTTTCGAATACAGAGATCAGATTTCCCCACATGGCTGGGTGACCAACTGCCATGGTAGCATAATATATGGTCTAAGTATAGATTTTGTGAAACATTCCACCTATGGGAAAAGTTTAAAAAAAAAGAACACAGCCTATTGTATCCTAGATCCACACCTTTTTCTTGTCAGCCTTTATCAGGGGTTTCTGGAGACCTGAACCACATCTAGAACAACAAGGAGGCAAGAGAATGGCTAGCTGGAAATGGCCTTCTTTCTTTATCATCCCCTCCATGGAGACCCATGTGAACTTATAATTTTTCAGTGACATATACACTTCAGTATAGAAAAGTCTGCATTTCTGGTGGAAGCTCAGTCAAAGGACAAGGGAGTGCCCGAGTGGAAAAGGACTCAGAAATAACGTGGTGATGAGGCAAGTGCAGATGAATCCATTCAAATCTGTGTAATGAAGGAATGAATAGGACACACAGACACCCCCCCCCACATTTCCATTAAGGATGAACAAAATCAGGAAAGTCATATATCTATATTTAGACTATAGTTTTCAAAATACCACACTTTGTTTTCTCTTTTCTTTTTTAATTTCAGAAAAGACTAAATCCCCTAGGGTTCTTGGGGAACTCAAAGTTCCTCTAGTAGAAAAGTCCTATTGTCTGGAATGCTGAATTCTTCTCCCTATGTGATGGCTAATTCCCTGCTGCTAACCTCTGCATGTACCAGTGGCAGACATTCTACAGGAGAATCGTGCTACAAAGGTAAGAAGACACATGGGAAGCTGTACAATTAAAAATGCATATTAAATTTTTTAAAAGTTCTAAAATACTTCCTCATCTTTCAGAGATGCCCTGAAACTCAGTGATTTCAGAGAAAACCTTCGGCTTCCCTCCCCTCTTGATTTGGCTTTTCATTTCCATACAGGTGACAAAACTGTGGAAGAGCAGTCACTAAGACTGCTGCTCTGAAGATGGCAGGATCTGATGGCTCTTTCCTACCTTCTGGCCACTCCAATCACCTTCTTTCTCATCATTCTATGCTCTTCAATATTACCGTCCCTTCCAGGCAGCCTTCCATCTTTGTGTACATCACAGTAAGATTCAACAAATGATTCATACAACTGTGTCCTATTAGACTACGAGCCCCTTGGTGGTGAAGAACACATCTCTGTTTACATATATTCAACTTAATATACAAAACTTACTTAAATTTTTTCATCTTTCATCACCTATATCATTTACAACAATATCACCCACCACTAACTTGATTTAAACTTCATTTGAGGAATAAGTGTTATGAGAATGGAGTCACAACTCTAAGAGTTCAGCGTTTATTACAATTCCACTTTATCCCCAATATGATTTCTTTTTTTGTATTTCATAAGCTAAATACCATCAAGTAGTTCTATAACATAGAGGCTAGGCATTTATTCTCCAAAGACAAAATTTCTATTTCAATTTCCTAAAGGACAAATGAGTTTCCTGAATTTCTGCTCGTGGCTCCCAAATTTCTTCTGATTTTACTTTTAAGAGAGTGAGTTGCAAATACCCAATGAAATAAAGCAAAAAAAAAGAAAATATAGGAAAAATGCCATTGTCTTCTTCCATTTTAATGTCACAATGAATATTACTTATATATCTCAAATTGAGCTAATACACCATGCACATATCAAGATCTCTCCACTCCTCTGGACTCTGGATAACACAGATGACTGAAAATGCATGATTTGCACAATAAAGCTAGAAATGCACTCAAAAATGATTACCTCCAAAATAGGAAAATAAATATGTTCATTTTATGTTGTAAAAATATGGTGAATTGGAGGAAAGAAATTAGACTCATCTCTTCAAGAGCTGGTCATCTTTTCCATCATGAAAAATGTACTTTAGCATTTTGTGCCTCAGAGATGCACTTGCTTGAATGAATCCTTACCAACAGGTAAAATATCATTTCGATTACTTTGTGCCATTTCAAAACCGAGGTGACTCACTCAGTAATGAGATAGAGTAAAAAGCAGTTGTTTTTTGTGGGTTTTTCCTGGGGCTGGGAATCATTTTAATTTACTTGTCCCAGATGCCACATTTCATCTAGTTGGTATTCCCTCTGTTCCTGGGTCTGTTCTCCCCTTACTCAATAAATATGGAAATCTATTCCTTGTCCAGTTTGAACATTGTAATTTTTATAGCAGTTTTACTCTTTTTGACAAGCATATTTCCACTCTCCTTTCAGTCCAGGAGTATGTGAAGAAAAACACGCTTCCTTGAAAATGCTTTGCATGTGTAAAACATATTTCAGGGTTCACATTTTCTATGTGTATTGTTTGATTAGTCTTCATAGAAAAAGCCTCACAATGTTCTCCCATGGTAGGAAGCTAAGCAGAGACTGGACGTGGGGTGACTGGGGCAGGTCTGGCTGGGGCCAAGCCCAATTTCTACATCCAATTTCGAGGGTCTTCCCTTCCAGGGTCTTGTGTTTGAGGCACATCAAGTGCCCGTCTCAAATTATCAAGGTTTCAGTCCTGCACATAGATCAGATAATAACCACTTGCCTTTCTTTAAATCCTTGCTGAAAAAAGATGGGCTATAACAAAGAAGCAAATAAGGAACCAAGTAATTTAATAATGAAGAAAAAAATAAATTAGGTCAGCGCCCCTTCCCTGCAACTTCAATCCACTTCTGTGTTCTTTAATACTAGACAGTCGCCTTTTCTTGTATCTTAGTATTTTTGGTACTTTTTGTACTGAATTATTGAGAAAAACATGATATGAAAAACGCTTACTTTTATAGGCAAATTATGGCTACCTTTACCTCCATTATGAAACTATTCGTTGTTTAATAAGAACTTCACCAATGAAATTGTCACACCAATTTCTTTTCATGAACTTGAGTTTCAGTTGATGAGGTGTTTGGGTTTCCTGGAATTAGTTGAAGGTTTAGCCAGTTATTGCAATGACTTTATCTCTAGTCAGTCCCTATTTCAGCCTCCACAATGGAGACCTCCCTCTAGAGCTCTCTCTTAGACTTGCATAGTTGTGGTGGTTGATTTCCTACCTAAGTTTTTTTTTAAAGGTACCAATATATGAAATACACTTCTTTAGCTGAGTAACCAGAATCAGATTGCCTGACCCCTTTGAAAAAGGCCTTATAAAAAGACAGAGGTCAGACTATATCCAAGACAAAACAAGCCTAAGGGACACACAGCCTTTCCTCCAAACATGCACAGGTAGAAATCTGAAAGTTGCAGGAGCCAATGAAAAAGGCATGTTTGCACCAGCAGATATGAGCAGATTTGTAACAGGTGGATGGCTGCTTTGGAAGCTCCTGTGGAGATGTGAGCAGCTTAGGGAGTAGAAACAGGCAAGGCAAAAGCCAGGCTGGATGCCAGAGGATGAAGACATGAGCCAACAGTTCAGTTGAACGTTTGGACCCTATTTAAGTGCATTGTGCCCAAGGACTAGGACTTCGATGAGTTTTTTAGTTCTGAAAATTTGCACTAGGCTTTAGTCATAGATTCCCATCTCATCCAACTGGAACAACTGTATTCATCAGTCTGCCAAGTGCTGAAGGGCCCCAGGGTCAGTGAGTTAGTTATTCCTCTGTTCCAATTAAGCATTGTGGTTGCACATCATTATTTGACAAGATCTTACTGATTCCACCTTAAAAATAAAGGCTCAGAGTCATAGCCAACAGATAATCAAACTAATAGCTTACTAATAACTTCTTTTGATTCTGCATAAAGTATATATTTAAAATATATATATTATTTATAATAGTATTACAAATTTGGAAACTGCTTAATAATATATAAATGCTCAGACTATAATAGCAAATATAATAATTTGATTACATTAATGTTAGATAATCAATGGTGAATACATACAGAGTAAATAATTTAATACGAGGAAAAGGATTAGACTTGACTTGAAAAATACATGGTAAAGTTTGAAAAATGTCTTAGTCATTAACCAGAAACTGCTTAAAAAGTGTATTTGGTCCCCAAACAATAATTAGGAACATATAATCAAACTTCAGTGTATACAAAGATTCTGTTAACTGGATAATTAATTCACAGTTTTCCTATTTTGAATATGAAAGTACAAAAGATGAACTGATCTCAAACAGTAGGATAGTCTGAGTGCAAAAAAAAATAGGGAAATTTCATAAATCCTCTGAATCCTTCCAACAGAGTGCACTCCAAAATCACTAGTTACTAATTCATTTTATTAGTTCAGTTTAATCCATTGCTTCCTAGAACTACCAAATGTTTTCTCTGGCATCATGCTTATAACCAGTATGTTTGCTTTAAAATTAAAACATTTGTTTTGGTGACATGAGCTTCCAAGAGCTGCTGAACCTTCCCAATAACTGACATGAAATGAAATTCAAATTGTTATAAAGAATTTCTGCAACTCTCATTGGTGGCCAGTGTGGCACAAAGGGAGAAAAAAAAAATTTTGCTTTTGAATTTAGAGACATGATTGAAAATAATTCATTTAAAGACAAACAAGTAGCCAGTTCATTAAAGATGAACCTGAGGAAGAAGTTGAAAAGCAAATGCAAGGCTGAATTCTTTGATCCTCAGAACATTTGTGAATAATTTCAGGAAGAGATGAGAAATTAGAGCACTATGACCAGGAAAATGAAGTTAAATACCTGCATGGAAAAGCAAGTCAAAAAAGGAAAAGAAAAGAAAGTAAGAGGTAAAATTGACAGAGTTCCTGAAAATGAAAAAACAGGAGTTAAAGACTTTGTCAGGACAATTGGGGGAAACACTGCAGACCTTGAAGGGGAAAGAAAAAAACATGCGGAACTGTGGGGTCAGTGCTTCCTAAGATGTATTTTGATATAAAATATAAAATAAACACATTGAGGTCTGATCGATTTGAGAGAAGAATGCTGGTATAGAGGATGCACCTGAAAGAGATCAATTAATGGGTTTCCACAGCAGGACCACCCCTGTCTATGTGTGACAAAGTCAGGTGGACCAAATCACTGGATGTGAAAACACCATGGGCAGAATGGCATGGTGATATATATTTTAGAGAAATGGGGAGCTCTCACGTCTGACGCACAATGTGACTCTGGGGGATTTCTAGAGGAAATTGGATTTATTAACTTGAGTGAATTTCTATCATGTCATGAGTGGAAGAAGAAGGAAGAGTATTTTTCTTTGGAATTCTGCAAGCCCAGAAATCAAGACTGGAAGACCAAGGAAAATTAAGAATCTGGACATTTAGTTAAAAAAAAATTTTTATATATACATACACACATAATTGAGTACCCTTTTAAAATATGTCGTGTCTTTACAAGAGGAAGAATTTTTTTTTTTTTATAAAAAAGATCTGTATATAGAGTAAAAGACTAGGAAATCCTTTGGAGGAAATGAAAAAAATGGATGTGTGTATTCAGTTCTTACAGATAATAGCTGAGGGGGTTATAAAGTTAGGCTAAATCAAATTGATTGGCAGCAAGGGAGAAGTGATATTGAAGAGAAAGTGATAAGAAAGGAAAATTGTGTCTATGGTGATACATTCTAGAAATAATAAAGTAATTATAGTTGAAGACACTATGGGAATATCCAGGTGCTAGAGGCTACATGAATATTATTTAAAGTTCTTTGGAAAAAATGAGCTGGATGCTCTGGTAAAATGCAATTAGATATTCGATCTGCTGCTTTTATAACTGAGCCAAAGTTAAATTTCTCATTATAAATATCTTTTAGATCAACCCAATAGTAACAGAATTTTCTTGTTTAGACACAGAAACAAGTGTCTCAGTTCATAGACAGAAACAAGTGTCTCAGTTCAGCTGGAGAATCTTTTAATTCCACTACTTGTCTGTACAATTAACTTGATTCAAATTATTTAGCCCTGTTACTTAGGAGGCAAGTTGCTCTAGATCAGTATTACCTTGGCTCTTTTAGTATAGCTGCATACAGAAATGGAGAATTAAAATTTTCTGTAATGCTTGGTCTTTTGTGTAGTGATACCATCAGTAATCAGAAATACACATGCATTAAAGATATCAAAACTCCACTGTAAATAAAATGTTCCTTTTGTCACCTATCATGACTCTCTTAGTAAAAACTCAGGACACTGAAGAAAATACTGAAATAATGCAAGAAATTAAATTCAAACCCGGCAATTCAATTATGAAATTTCAAAGTGCTTTCTTATCTTATTTGGGTATATCTTTCTATCTGTTCTCCCACTAATCAACCTGGAGTCTCTAAACTAGAAAAAGAATATGGGCTCACAATAGAATTATGGTGTAGCAAGCTCAGGACAACTGGAAACCCGACTCTCTGACACAATAGCAATCTCTATGAAGTCTCCAAGCAGAAATAAGTCCACTGAACATCGGCAAGAGTAGGATCATTCTCTGTCGTTCTCAACTTATTCACCTCCCCTGTGACATAAAGGACTTTCCCAGGTTCCTTGTGTTTAGACTGAGTTTCAAGGTTACAGCTTTTCAGAAGTAGACGCTGATGCTCAGACATCAAAGAGACAGCAAGAGCCACTGACAATTGTTACTGTAGTTCCCCTTCTAATCTTATATTAATAGTTTTCTTGATGTAAGTTATGCTAAATATTTGTGAGTCAGTCCTTTTGCTTCTACCTAATACATGCCTCCTGCCTCCTACCCCTGTCCTACAAAATTGCCCTCAGAAACAGGCAACATCGGATAATGGGAAAAGTGACTCAAGCGGCTCACTCAATTGATCATCGTTCTGATGGGACTGAAATCGACAGTACTGAGCACAACGGAGAACAGGGTGTTTTGTGCCTTACTCAGTTATGTGAGCATACAAGGATGCAAAAATAAGTTGCAATTGTAAATTTTAATTAATAACGGACCTGAGTTTGAAGATAAAAATAAGGACCTCTAGGGAGAGGGATCCATGGATAGGACAACAACAAGTTTTAAAAGCACTATCCTTTTGAGTAACTTTCGTCTGCTTTTTTTGAAATTTTGATCACATTCAAGAAGTAAGAAATAGCTGTAAGGTCAGTCAGATGACAAATGATATGTGTTGCCCTGTTAGTTGCAAATATACACGTGTGTATGTATGCGCACACACACACACACACATACACACACACACATGCACGCACGCACACACCCCTAATCAAAGAGGCCAGGAAAAATAAGTGGTAAAATACTTATAGAAGAAGTACTATGTTTTATGAATAAGTAGGCTATGTCAACTTCTCCTGTATCAGTAAAAATAACCCTCCATTGTCAAGCAGTACTTTGACTATGGTACAATTTAAAATATTGAAATATTTAAAAACACGGACATGTAACAAGATGAAAGTCCAATATTTTAAAATATCTTCTAACCATTTAACATGTCTATTACCAGGTGAATGAAAATTATAGTGCTTTTGTTTTCTAAGTAAAAGGACAGTAAATGGGCCCTAAGATAGATACTATGAAATAGCTTTTCTTGCCAGGGCATAAATCAGTCATCAACATTAAGCAGTTCTGTGGCAGAAGGAATGCACCACAAATTCAAGTCAACTAAAGCCATTACTTTATGTTCTTCAATTGTTGGAAATGTTGCCCTGTAATGAATGAAAAGGGCTACAGAGATGTTTGTGAATGCTGATGAGGAAAATTCCATTTCCTTACATTTAAGCTTGTGTTTCATTGCGTTTTCAAATTTTTAACTTGAGGCTTCTGAGCTAAGTACATTTTGATAAAACTGACCTTTAGTCCATCTTCTTTCAAAAACCAATGGCTTTGAATTGTTTTAAATAGGCAAAATTCAAACCAAACTTTAAAATATCTATTCTTTTTCATGAGAGCAGTTACACTGTTAGCTACTAGGTAACAAAAAATTATTCTATTACTTCAATATTAAAAAAAAATAACTTGCTTGGCTATTATTTTAAATCCCATTTTTTTTCTTTTTGATTACTATATTTTAAGTCACGTTCATTGAAATATTTTCTTTTTCAGATCTAACTGAAGAAAATATTCTGCTTCCACACTTGTCAACTATGTAGTTCATTGTGATCTGCTTTTCTCTACTCCTATCTGAGACTGGTCTATTCCCAAAGATCTATTAACAATGGCATTTTAATGAGTGACATGAGGAAGAGGTAGTTTACAATCTTTATGGAAGTCCAGATTTCATGATGAGTGTGGAAAAGTACAATATATGATTCTTTTTTCAACAGTGAAAGGCAGAAAAGAGAAAAAAAAAGAATGAATAAAGTGTTGGGGTTTTTGGATGTTAAATGATTGAAACAGTTTCTATTTAAATGCAAATTTGACTTTTTAAAAGATGGAACTACCAGTAACTGCACCCTAAATGGTAAAATGAAAATCAATTTGAAATATGGGATGAATAAAGTATATGTAGACTTTCTGGGAATAATTTTTTTATTATGAAAACCCTGATGCATTTTCCTTTGCTCAATCCATCTTTGACTTTGGACAGCCCTGTCTGGGATGAAATACAAACATTTTCTAATTTGTTTAAGCACAAACATGGTCAGCTCACTAGAAGCTTCCTTGGTCATTCAAGTCAGAGTTCACAAAATAATGATCAACATTATGATGTATGTAAAATACAAGACAAAAAATAAGAGTTTAACTGCAGCATTACAATGACCAATAGTCACTATATGTTTTTATGATGTTGGGGAAATCACTTTTAAGAAATGGAAATCACTACATTCTATTGATTCAAGAACAGAATCTTCAAGCATAAGTCAGCAGAGTTGACACTTTCAAATACATAAAATGTGACATCTGCTCTTACAAATGCACCATACAGGCTGTAAATCATCAAAGAGAAAAACAGTTCAATGACATTTCAGCCACTGTAAGCTATGGTTTACAACTGAGAGATAAAAATAGTCATACTGTCTCTGTGACATCTAAACCACTTTTCTATCGCAGTAGCCTATGTTCTAATTTATCTTTGTGGTTGAATAACACACAATCAATTGTAAGCAACTAGTGCAGTTTGATTCCAGTCAACTGCAATTTTCTATAGCTTTATCTTTTCACACTGAGGTGACGTTTAGTAATCTCCACAGCACACTATCTCAATTTTTGTAGTTGCTTAAGTATGCTGAGCTGTTAGCCATCATTCTAAGGGCTAACATATGGCACTAATCCATACACGAAATCTTTATTTGAAATAAAGTAGAGACATTAACATCTGCAAGCATTATGGTAATTAAAGACTGGAAAAAGTAGGTTTTATTAAACTTAAAAGAAGACCAGAAAGAGCATGGTCTTTGTGTAAGATTCCTGGTTCCACTGCTTATTAACTATGAAAATTTAAGCAAATCACCCAACCTCTGTGGGAATCAGGTAATTAATCTGAATAGTGGGATAAAAATTCCTATTTTGCTGGGTCATTTAAAAAGATTATGTGAGACAATGTAAACATTTAATACAGTGCTTGACACACACTCTAGGTAACATGGTAAATAGTGACTATTTTTAATTTTGGATTATTTTTTGTTAATATTATTTTTGGTGTAATAGAACACTTTTTTTGTGGCCACAGTAAACAGCAATGTTTGTTCACTTATTCCAACACTGCAAGAAATTCAACATGGTAGCTATACCTGAATATATATGGTTGTGTTTTTATTTTATTTTGCAAAAAATGCTATATTTAAATATTTCCAGAAATCTATTTTGTGTAATCTTAACATGAAAATATCATTATCATAAGTGGCTTTTAAAAATTCTACAATGAACCCATTAAGCAAGTATGACAACCTAAGTATCATTTGTTTCAACATATTGAGTAGAGCTAAGAGGAAGGCAATACTTCCTATAAATTAATAACAATTGTTGGCAAATGAATCTTGTACATATCAAAAGGGATATTATCACAGTTTTGCATTTGTTTAATAATCATATATTATCCACTGGGAAAAGAAGCATTTCTTTTTCATAGTAAACAAATAGTTTTCCAGTAGCATTTGATGCAGAAACAGCCATTAGTCACCAAATTTCTATAATTTTTTTTTTAATGAGGAAGGACCTGCTAATCAAGTTGGTTTTTGGAATGACAGAGATTTGTTTATTGACAACCTTCTTGGAATTGAAACACAGTGTCTTTTATTTTTTTCCCTGGTACTGCAGTGAAGCTCAAAGCCCAGTCTCCTGGTATCCACCAGCCCCTTGGCTGGTGTTGAAAGAGAATTGCTGGCCTGGGTGGATATGAAGCTATTAGTCTAAGAGTTCTGATGCATTTTCTTTCTCAAATCTTACCACTAGTAAAGCAGCACCCCTCAGGGTGTGTACTTGTCAGACCATTATAGGCAGAACCCTTGGCTGCCTTCCATGCCTCAGTTTGCCAAATGTGCACAGTTACTGTCTAAAGGACCCCCTTCATATGCTCTTGCTTACCAAGGCATTTTGCATGGATTCCAGCTCTTCTAATGTTCAAATAAGCATGGCAATGCCTTTCACTTCATTTGACAGAAAACAAATGTTCTCTGAACATTCATGTTTTTGATTCATTATGTTATGCTGCTTTTAGTTAGTAAAAGAAAACATTTTACATAAAACTCCTAAGCCTCTTGTCATTGCACACATATGCAGAAACATACACTGTGAGATTCCTGAGAAAGAACAAAAGAAACGGGTTCAGAATAATTGGGTTGCCATTTTAATAACTCACTCAGTCCTAGCACTGGCTTTTAAAGTAACCCTATGCCCTGATGGATTTACTTCCTCTCTGGAAAAGTAACTGCTGTGCCATTGTGATGGATATTTTCCCTGGAAGAAAGGAGTGGGGAGGAGGAAGGAAAAAAATTGTGATTAAGTAATGCTTATCTTTTTGATCTAAATCCTGTAATTCTACCCCTCATTGCCAAGGGCTGCTAGATTGAAAGATGATCAAAGACAAGTGTCACTTCTGTTGTATCCTTGGTCTTTCTCCCAAAGGGCCTAATGTACACCTCACCTTCTAGTAACATTCATTAAATACTAATTTAATGCCAGCAACAGTCCTGTAAACATAACTCTGGCCTTAGGTACACCACTGGACTTTAATTCTTGAGAGACTAACTTTAAATAGCTGATTGTATTAAGTTAACCAAAATGGAGAATGGGATTTTTTTTGCACACAGACCTCCAGACCAAAAAATAACCTTGGAGAAAAGAAAACACCATTGAAATACAGGTATTTTAGTAGTGTCTTTTAATGCATAAGTTTCAGTTCCTCTTTGAAGCTTCCATCTTAACTCTAGAATACAGATTTTGTTCTTCACTTTCATTAGGTATCATGCTGAGTACTGGCTTGAGCTCAGTCCACACTTGCTGATGGGTTGAATCATGTCAGAATAGACAACAAGATCCTGGGGTTCAAAGGTTCAGAGGAGCCAGAAGTCCCTCAGCATACCACCCTGCGCTTGATGACAGGGCATCTGCCAGCCCCCTGCCTTTTCCCAAGGCTCAGAAAACCACCCACTAGTTCTCAAATGTTTACAGAGATGTCAGCCACCATCCCTGCTCTGTTGGAAGGTATGGAGTTGTCATAATTTTTTTCTATTAGGCAACTTTTAAAATTATTTCTGCCATTTTACACTGTTCAACGAAATTCTTCTTTCTTTAAAAATTAACTTAACCTACTGGTTAAATCTAAAATTGGTAGGAAAAAAAGAAGTGGCACTTATAAACAACAGCCTATGAACTTTTCAGTAGAAGGCAGTGTGTGTAACTTTCTATGTAAGGCAGAGAAGCTGATAACTAGTAACTGTGGTTTAAGAACAGTACCTCCAAAAATATAAACTAAAAACTTATATTCAGAGAAAATATGAAGGGATATGAAACGTTCAGTTGGGGACAGAAATCAATGAACAAAATTTGAGTAATAATACCTGGCCAATGTAATTTGTTAACTTCCAAAGCACAATTTCAGGAAGAAAATTTATTGTTGAATGAACAATAGAACCTTCCAGTTCTTTATGGAATACTGTGGCATAATATCAAAAAATAAATAAGTAAAGAAATAAAAGTAGTGTTGGCATTTTTTGGCAAACTTTGTTAATCATCCTGTCCATGGAATTTGATCATATGCTGATATAATTTAAATATTTTCCAAAGATTTTAAACTATATGGGTAATAACAATGCTGACATATGGATTATCAACTTTTGGGAAGTTTGTCTAAGAAGCTGGAAGGTTCTCAGTTATACCACCGATAACCTAATTGAGGAAAAGGTTTCCTTCTTCAGAAGACCCTAGCTACTTTCAAATTTAGCATGACTACTTTTCCATGCACTTACTTTAACTTTCTTCTCTTCCAGTGACTTTTAGTTTGAACTCATGATTGTTGGACTTTCAAAATAAAGAAAGTACATTTTTTTTTCATTTTTATAGAGTCAAATGGTGTCTTTTTACTCTTATCTGCTTCTTTCATCAAATGAAAACATCTTTAATTGAAGTGATTTCCATTTTCCTCAGGTTAATTGGTAAAAGACTGGTTAAATTATCTGGGCATTTGTTTGAATGAGAGGACTATGCTATCTCCAGATTTACAAGTTATCTTAATTATCCAAATTTTAAGGCTAATGTAGTGATAGAATGAAATATCTTAAAGAAACTATGCAGGTTTAAATTGCTGCCTGTGTGACAAGATTATTAATGGATAAATGGATAAATAAGAAACAGTGGGAATTCCACTGAATGTACCTACTTTTAATAAAGGGGAAAAAAAAAATCTGTGCTCGCTCAAACCATGTCCTGTCAGGGAGCCTGTGGGACTGCTTATTCTTTTGCAAGGCCTATCCTAACCTGGAAAGGACAGGCGGTTCATGTGGCTGACCATGTCTGGATGCTGCTCTTCATCTGAAGGCAGATCCTTCCACAGAGAAACACCTGTCTCCTAAGAGTCATTGCTCTAGAAAGCACATTAGATTTAATGACCAGTCCTAAGTCCTGCAGAGCTCAGTGGGAATGACACATTCCAAGAAGTCTCTCAATGAGGCAGCCTCCTCAATGATAGCAACATTTCTCACAGTGGCTGTCTTGTGACATTTTCCCCTGAAGTGCTCACAGGCAAATCACACTGTCAGGCTATAAGGATGGCCTCAAATATGGCCATCACGAAATTAATTTCTTAACAGAATTTGGCACATTACAAATATTCAGCTAGCCTGGTTATAAAGCTATAAACAATGCTTTTTCTTAGGAAGCATGACCGAAGGCGTGGGGCCAGGGAGATTTCAGTAGATATTACACTCTGGTTCTTTCTTCTGGCTTAAATTTGGTTCAGTTTTCCTTTCCTTGCTCTCTCCAGACCTTTCTCCCTGCCTGCCTGCCTTCCTTCCGTCCCTTCCTTTTTCCATCCTTTTTTCTCTGTTCTCCCTCTCTGCTGCCTTCCTTCATGAGCTCCTGCCTCTCTGGAGCCCCCTTGCCCACCTTCCATCCTGTCCTCTCCTGGACCTTCTCTCTCTTTTCCTTTCTACCCTTTTTTTCTTCCACATTTTATTTTACCTTTATCTTTCCTTTTTTTTACTTCTCTGTGAAGTCGAGGATTCTCTTTTAGATCCTTCCTTTCCCACCATGAACTCTGGGAGGGGTGAATCAAAGAGACGGAGCCACTCCCAGTCCCACACCTTCTGCCCGCCATGCAATCTCACCTGCAGTTCTGCACCGCACCAGCAGTGGGAGATGTGACATGCTCGAGTGTATTTAAAAATCTGACCAGTTGTAAATAATTTGTAATACAGATTTAAAATAAACATGGAAAAAGAACTGGATGTCTTCTTCAAATTTGGAGTTTTTGTTTGATTTGTAAGATTAGGGAGCTATATCATATTCTTGACTTTAAAACTGATTTTCAAAGTGTATGTCTAAGATACAAAATAGAGTAGAAATTATGCACATCAGTTCTAGAGCTTGGTGTGCGTTCACTTTCTAGTTCTTCCACCCAAGTAGTTACAAAATCTGCTGGTTACTTAAAATCTGGAAGCCTGAGTTTTCTCACGAATAAAATGCAGATACAAAGAGTACTTAATGAAAAGATTATTGCAAATATGAAATGTTACAGTGCAAAGAAAATGCCTGGTAAGTTGCTTTACACTCAAAAAGCAGATTGTAAACATGTTAGCAATTATTAGAGCCACTGCTAAGACTGTATTTTAGAAAGATCATCGTGGAAGAATTCTAAAACTTCAGTATTTTAGGTGGGAAGCTGCTGAGAAGATAATACTAAAATAGTGCATATCATTTTAAGAATGAAGAAGCCAACCAAGTGAAATGTAAAATCAGCAAAGATTTTATTTAGTTACCTCTTTGCCTGCCATAATCACACTGGATTCCCCCACAGCGCAATGGGATTTGATGGGACTGTGATCCCAGCTGTATCACTCAGTGGCTGTATGAGATTTACAAAAGCCATTTAACCTCTCTGAGTCTCGGCCCTCACAGCCCTCTTCAACAAAACTGGGATAATAATACCTACCACAAAGCATTATTGGGAAGATCAACTATAATAATATATTCGACGATGCTTTGTAATGAACCAAGTGCTATTATCCCCATTCACTGCACTAAGGGAACTCAAGTACGTAAGTCACAGCTCCTGTGAAAAACAAATGGCAGCTAAATGAAGGAACTGGCTGGGCTTCTGACAAAAGATCACCGAGCATATTTCCTCGTTGGCTGCCCTGATGAAGTCCCCATGGCCAGTATACGTGCCCATTTACATAGCTGAATCACCACCGTAACAAGTTGTGATAGTAAGAAAGGGTTTTTCTCTCATGATTGCTCTCTAACGTGAAATAAAGCCTGAATGCCTCTGGGAAAAGAAGTTTGCCTGGATAAAGGAAGAACTCATGGAAAACCATGAAGCTAATTTCAGATACATTGAATTTTAGATCCCTTTTCACTGGGCTCACGGAACATGTCAGGATTGACAATTACACATAATTTATCTAAAGAACATAAAGATACAGGTAGTAACTGGACATTATTTAACAAAAGCCAAGGTAACAAAGAGACCGAGGATTAGCCTGCCAGCAATGTGATTTCAATCCATCAAAAACTCTTTCTTTTGGAGGAAAATCCCATTTATTTCCATTCTATCTCCTAAGCACACTGAGCAGCTTTTTCGTGTGGAAGAATCCCTCCCCACAACAAACGGGCTAACCAGGAAGGTCTCTGAGAATAGTTTTGCCTGCCCGGCTCTCTCCCTCTAACAGAAAGCTCAGGGAAGGGAGAAGATAAATATTTTTGTTTGTGTGTTTGTTTTCAAGAGAGCCTCAGTTTTCTGTACATGGCAGTCTGGACAAGGGCATAATTTGGCAAATCCTTTTTCAAGTGTCCTGATACCTCTTTCCCAATGTCTATATTTGTTCATCATATCTTTCTTTCAAACTAGGTTAACTTTGGACTGCGGGGTTACAAAGCCCTGTCACTGACAGTCTGGAACTCTGATCAAGGTATTGAGCCTCTCCCCTCTCTTCCTGTCAGTTTTCTAGTTGATAGGATGAGAGTAACAATAATAGTAAAAAATATAGTAATAACCATACCATCTCTCTTTTTTGTTTACTTGAAGATTAAGTGAGATTATATATGAAATCTCCAATAATACATTATAATAAGCCAGACAGCTTAGCTTGTCTCCAGCATCCTCTCCTCCAGGGCCTAGTTACCTGTTTTTCCCTTGCAAGCAGTGATTCAACACGTGACCCCAACACCACTCCTTAAAGGAACCCGTCCTCTGCAAACAATGGGGACAGAAATGCTACAGATAGGCATTCATGAAAGATGAAGGTGAGGCTTGATACACAAACTTAAGGGGAAGGAACTCAATTCCACGGTGGCCTCATGTGACCTTTCATGTTCGAATCATTGCTGGGTCAATCAAAGCCACCTTGGTGTCCCTTGGTGTCTCTCACTCTCCTTTTCCCTGTCACCCTCACCTTCTCTCAACAAGATACTACTCACCTTTTTTGTTTCTTGCATGTAGCTATAAGGAAAGTGTGTTACTGTAAGGATTAGGAATTTAATGGCGAAGTGAACCAGGGACCTATCTGGTATTTGGATTAATCGCAATGGGAGGACCTTTGATTATTAGTTTAGAACAAAAGTCCAACCTCATGTAGGGGAAGTGATGGGGGAACTGTCCCCATGCGTATGGACAGGAGCCCTTGGAGGTCTGGCCTGTGCCAGGGAGGCTTCAGGCCTCAGCTACACACCTCACATGAAATCACATTTTTTTATTGGGAAAAAAAATTTTAATCTAAAAATCAGAATCAGGATATTGTTTTCACCCTAGAAAAGGCCTCTGAAATTACTACTAATGGAGTAAAAACTAGGAAATTTATTCATATTAATCCTTATCATTTCATCTTTCATTAATAAATTAGTGATTATGATCAAGGCACATTTTAAAAAGAAACTCTTTTTGCAAACACATCACTTTCTCTTTGACTTCAAAAAATAGAGAGGTAAGAGGAGGTAAGGGGGCTTCTCTCACCTTTACCCGTAGAGAAGCTGAGACCCAGGGTGAAACGACTCACCCAAGTGGCTCAGCGGGCCCGCAGACAATGGCGGACCTTGTCGGTCCCAGCCAGTGTATCTTGCCACACCCACAACTGTTACCATAGGCAAAAAAAATATTCTAAAATAAACGGATTCAGGAAACTCTAGTGATGATTAAATTAAACTAGTGGTTAATACCAGGACATGCAGCTCTTTGAAATATGCTGGCTATTCCCGTTGGTGCTCATAGCTTACAACTATCAGCACATGTTTACACATCCCTTCATGCAAGCACAGGCAGAGCAATATTTCCTCAATTCTAGGATTTCCAGTAGGCCATGGGGTGAGATTATTCCATACCATGGACCCACTATTGTTTATCTGCATATTATACGCCCTTTGCTCCCAGAACCTTACCCCTATGTCCTGGATTTTGGAGTCTAATAAGAACTGTTAAACAGCATCCTATATTGGATTTTGTCTCACAAGGCTGCCATCGAATATGTAACATACTCCAGCCATAAAGTTGTATGTATGAGGTTTCAGTTTGTTAAGGAAATCATCCTGTAACTTAATATCCCATAGGTTTTACATTCTGACTTTCAGATAGTCTTGTATGAGGCACAGCTATTCATGTGCTGAGCATACTCTGCCCCCAATTTTTCCCATCCCGATTTATTGTGACTAGAAATATTTTTATTTAATTCAATTTAGTTAAGTAAGATAAATGAAGCAACTGAGCAAGAAAAATGAAGTCATGTCATTTCCTTCTGTTTATTTTGATTAGAAAATTAAGAAGCACTTTATAAAATAACGGTGTCTCTCTTTTTGAGGAGTAAGTATAACATTAAACACCTTGCCAAATCCTGCAGGACTCTTTTTCTAAAATGTATTATTTCAAAGTGACTGCTATCATCAACCGCATGGTTTTCTTATGGGGGGTGGTAGGGAGAGGAAGGAAGCAGTCATTATTTTAGAAATGAATAATGTAAAAAAGGAGCTCTGATCACCCTGCATATTTAGAGAGTGCTATTTATTAAGTATTAACATATAAAACTATTATCTGTATATGGAAATGTTTTGTACAATGGTGAAATTGACAATAAGTTATTCTGTGGGGTAGATAAGAAATTAATAAATGAGTTCAGAAATAAACAACAATAAGAGTAGCTAAACTTTGCTTCACCAAAGTTCCTTTAAGTCCAGATGCTATCAGAAGGTTAACATTGGACTCCTCCTTGCAAATGACCAAAGTCACTTTATCTCTCATCACTGATCATTTGGAATTTTCCTGTCATTTACTTTCATACTGAGCATTAAGCTTTTTAATTTTCCCCAAGTCTCTGGGAGGGAGGAGGACTCGAAGTCCATGTTGACATACAGAATCTACACCGTGGCTGGAACTGGAAACACTTCCCATCACTAGACAAAGCAATCCAATGCCAAGCGACTGTTACGTCAAAACTTGTGAACAGCAGACAGAAAAATATACTGAGGAAAATGCTGATGGCCCGCTCAAAGCTTAAATATCTTTGTTGCAAGGACAGTGACAAATAGAGAGCAGTTAAGAGTCATCTGGAGGACCAAAATTTCATTCCACCACTGTATTTATTTTTAGCATTTATTATTATTCATTGGGTACTCCACGAATAATGGTGGTGTGAATTATGCATAGCAGAATGGAATGGGGGAATGGTATTTATAATGCTAAATTTACAAACATGAGAGAAATTAGTAATACTATAGTTATCAAAGGAAACAGGCCAACTTAAAGAAATAACTGCTATAAAACCATATGCAACTCAAACCAAATAAGACAATTCAAATTTAATGAATCCCTTTAATATTAATTACAGAATCCTTAACAATACATTGGGACAGCTCTCTTGGAGAATTCAGCTTACTGTTTAACGGTTTCTGACTAATTTTATTAACCTGTACATCTGAGAGGATCAACCCCCTCTGGGTTTAATTAGAAGGAAATTCAATTTAAATCTAAATGTCAACAGTGGTTACTAATTATGGCAGGGCCCTGGACGGGACAGCAAGTCTGTAATCAGGCAGTTCCCTGGTAACAATTAACACTTTCTTTCTGAGTTATGAGTGCGTTAGGATATTTTAAAATAAATACGATTCAGCATGGGACACTGCTAATATCATGAGCCCCTACTGCTAGGTGAAGACATGCAGAAGAGGATGCCAAATTAAATTACAGAGATTTCTCAAACATATAGCTGAATAATAAGCAGCTACAAAAGTAGGTCAGGGTCGAAAAGCTGGAGATGAATGCCCCTCCTCCAACATGCAAAATAAATATACCCACTATCTCTGAATAGAAATCATTCTTTTGTTATGCCCTTTGTCAAGAATACATTATTGCAAAATGATATTTATTTCCACAATCTTCACAGCTGTGAGCACGACTGAATTAATCTTCCTAGAACTGATTTCATTTGCAATTTCATGATTACGATTATGAAATGTAAATTTATTACTTAAAAAAGAAATGATTATAAAATATAGATAAAAAAAGACAGTTCTTTATCTATTGGTTTGCTTTGCTCGAAACTAATGAAATAAATACCTGACTAACCCTGAAATAAAAACAAACAGCATACAAATGATTGCAAAAATGTGAAATGAAAGCCAGGAAGACAATAAAAAATCAACTCTTTTAATGTAACACATACAGTGATTATGTGGCTCAGAGAAGTACCAGGACATGCACATTTTTTCATGGTGAGGCTAAGCATTAATGGGTTAGTCATCTGAGATTTTTCTATTGCTGCCGTTTTTTAAATGTTAGCATTAAAGATAATGCAGAAAATACTTGGGTACTACTAATCTTTTTTTTTTCAGCTTTCAGTTTTATGCTCTTAAAAGTTAATCTCTAGCAGGCCATTTTCAGACTGTTTAATATTGATGACCTCAGTAACAAATTAGTTTAAAGAAATCCATATTTATAAGACTTCAATTTTTGATGAAATTCAGTCACTACATTGTCCTTCTCTTCTTGGAATACATTGCTTCTTATAACCAATATTTAAGTACCTACTGTGTGCAAAGAACTGTTGTGGATGGCAGGGTAGATACAAGAACTCGAAGACAAGCCTGGCTGGGTTCAATTACTACTAGTTAAAAGTAAAGTCAGTTAGTTTGGTAATAACCAGGGCCAAATAAGCCATTTATTTTATGCAATAACTTTATTTTACATAACTCACTTTTCCCTCAAAACTAGAAAAAGATCCATTTTTTAAGGACGTCAATTGAATCTTCCCTGTTTAAAAGTGCTACTCATAAATATAAGCATGCACAATTAGTATACATTTTATTAAATATATTCAAGGGTCAAACGACTACTTACAGAAAGACCACTGATGATAACTATGGCTCAGATAAAAAATAAATGTCAGTAAATGGTTATAAGCATTTAAGCTCATAATAGATGCAACACCATCTTTAAATAAATATTTACACATAAAATGGCTATTTATCATGTCAACTCAATAGCGATCATATTTCTATACTAGGACTGCATTGGTTAGCTTTCTGCATTTGCTCACAATCATAAAGCAAAAATGCAAGCACTGTCACGTTTACTGTCTTCAACTGGATCCAAACCAGCTACAAAGGAAAAGGCTATTTAAGCTTATGTGACAAAATAAGCTATGTATATATGAATAAATTATTTTTTACTGTTTGATTCCTTTCCATTTGCTTCACCTAAGTCTGAGTTTTCAATAAAATATTTCTACTTATTACTTTTACAGCTCTGTAGAGTGTGAGTCTGGCAGAGTTTTGGTTCATTCTCCCAATCCAAATATTATCTATCACCTCCTCTAGCATGAAGGTTAATAACTCTTGGAGGAAGATGGCTATATTGCTTCTTTACAGTTCATAGGCATGGAAGGCATCCTTCCTCCTTGAAGAGTCCACATTTCACCTCTGGGAGGCATGATGCCTCCACAGGCTGCCAGTGACCTAGTGCCTAGCTTGCACCAAGCAATTATGAGGCTGGTATTATCACATTCTGCAAGGAAACCCTTAGTAGGCTGCAATAAACATGTGTGCTTGGCATGGTCATATTGTTTGGGAATTCCATGTTTAAATGAAATACAGAGAGGCCATGACTATGTAAATGATGCCTTCATTTTCTTTTCTTTCCCTCTTTCCTTCGCTCTCTCTGAATCTCTCTGTCTCTCCTTCTCTTTTTTAAATGGCATTGCATATCAGAGAGATTTTCAGTAACTCCTCAAGCTTTCGCTGATAGAAACCTGAGGCACCATTACATCCCCCAGAGGGAGACAGAATAACAAGTGTGCCTTGTCAGTTAATTGTAAGGCTTGGAGGTCTGTTTTGAACTAATGACTTGTTTGTCCTTTCTGAGGATACCTTTGAGATAATTTTCATAAATATTCTGTTATTAGACACCTGTTAGCTGCTGGATCTTTCCGAAGAAACATGTTCCTTAAAACTAAGTAAAATGAATAAACAAGAACAATGGCATTAAATTCATGATAGACAATATAATAAGACATGTTTCTTGCAACCAATTTTAAACTGTAATTTACCAGCTAATATTATTCTGAATATTATATTACAAACTCGGAACAGGTGTCTAGAACTATTTTTCTACACTTTTAAATGTTAACTCTTTCTCCCTGCTTAACTGAAGTTTAGTTAAGATCCTTTGATAGCGAAACGGAAGTTCTCTAACCACAGCTCAATAATAAGGTGAATGGAAAAACAGTTGGTTTCCGCCCCCCTCAACTGCTTACCTTGATGTGTTCAAGTCAAAAAGAGAAAGAGAGAGTGTCCGTTCTCCATTATACCAGCAACCACAATGGCAAGAGATAAATACAAAGCACTGTTTCAAATTGTTTAAATCAAATGAACATTTTCATTTTGTTTCAACTGAGGACTATAAGTTTCAGGCAAAGATGAGTTGGATCCATCATGTCACAGTGCCCCCCCAAAAAACACTTTCAACATTAAAATGATAAAGTTTTAAGTAAGTCAACAGTGTTATTTTGTATCTGATAGGCTGTTACGGTGGTTTCACAGCAGCTTCACAGAGATTTGATCTTTCTGTGGACAAGGGCCCAGGTGAGAAAGACACACCACTGGGTGTGCCAGTGGGAAGAGAGAATTAGGAAGACACTCCTTCCTAACCCCTACCCTTTGCCCTGGCAGTTGAGTTTAGCCATTCAGAAGAGCCCTCACTCTGGGCTTTAGGATCAGGAAGATTTGAGAATAGCATTTCCCAAAGTGGGGTTCCACAGGTGGCAGGTTATACTTGAGAGGTTAAATACTTTGGGATATGCCAGATTAAACACAGGTCAGTGAGCTTCTTGACGGCAGTGTTCCCCAAGGGTTCTGAGTCATGCAAAAGGATTCTAGATCCATATATTCCACATGCTTTCCCACCTCTTTACTCTCTTAAGGTGTCCCTGAATTGCCTCACTCCTGCTGAGGGCCTCTAGAACCTAGAATGAATTGAGGCTTACTTTGGACTCCCTAGGATGAGTTCAGCAATGGTGGAGCAGAAAGTGCTGGCTTTTTTCCCTTGATTTTACCAACATGTTTACAGTTAATGCCCTTCCTGTTGAAAAAAAAATCAGGATGCTGCCAACAATCCCACTACGATTACCCAGACTGAGTACAGAATCATTATAATTAAGAAAAAAAGATAAGCTCATTATGTTTGGTTTGACTCATGGCAGATTCTAAATGATGTAACTTGCCAAGGCACTCCTATATACTTCTGAGAATTCTGCTTGTATTGTTATACCTATGGTCCAAGTAATCACTATTGTTGGCTTGTTTTAACTTCTTCAAATGGAACTTTACATTGATCTATAACCCCTATTTCACTGAAATTTTTTTCCTACGTAAATCCTAATTAATTTTCTCACTAGTGTAACATTTGCTTTCTTTAATATTCAAAATTTAAACATTGCAATATGTTTCCTAAAATTGAGGCATAATTATATAATCTAGAAAAAAAGATACACAATAGATTAATAATCACAATATTCTTCAGGGAACCAGTTTTTAAACATGCATAGTTAAATAAGATATTTGTTAGCCTTCTACACTAAAGCCAGATTATTGCCAAACAACTAAGTGGGATCAAACAAACCTACAAGCCTGATCTTATCAAAGTCATTATAGACCCTTGGATGTCCCACTAGGCATGGAGAAAAGAATGCAGCAGAGAAAGTAGCATAATGGAAACAGACAGAAGGAGGGCAGTCACTCTACTTTTTACACAGCAGACACAAACTATTGTCACCAGCTGAAGGAATACAAAAGTGATTGCCAAACCAAAAATGAAATGTTAATTTGTGTCTCAACTGACAGAAGATTAAGAAAATTTACCTAAGTACAATAAAAATAAATTATACTTTAATTGGGTTGCTCTTGCCTTTTCATACAGATACATAATTGTTTAGATGAACAACAGATACATACTCTTATGCATACCTGTGTGTGTGTGTGTGTGTGTATGCATATATATTACATTTATATTTGACTACATAAAATGGAACTTGAGTATGCATAATATGTGAGATTTTCTGCTTTGGAATCATTACAGATTATTTTACACTATGGACAGTGTATTCAATGTCGTACAATTTGATTGTATAATGCTTATAAGTTGACTTGCTATGCAAAATTTTCTCCTAATGCACTTAAGTTGTATCTCCGCAACGAACTATACTTCTCTCTGCAGCTTTAAATATAAAACAGAATACACTTATAATAACGGCCTGGCACACAGTAGATTCTGAGTTTGTAAGGTGATTGGACAAATAAATGAATGAATGCCTGTCTTGTCTATGAGTCATTCCTACACTGGTAGTTTTCGTCCTTAGTTTGGAAGATTGTACTCAGAGTTCTGCGAAGGTGCTTTAAGGACTGGCCTTCAAAAGTAACTACTTTGTTTCACAAACTACACTGGGCTTCGACTCAAACTTTCATTGTAGGATAGGACACACAAATTTTGTCTTTAAGGTGAAAACCATTGGCTCAGGGAGTTGGTCAAGGATCTTCACAATTTGGTACCACTCCCCCTATTTTCTCTTCAAAAAGATGGGAATACTCTTTATCTTTTACTTGGGACAAACTGAACTATGTGTCATTTCCCTGACTTCTCACGTCCCTCATGGGACTTGTGTTGTTCCTTTCTGCAGAGATGCTTTTCTTTATTCTCTCCACCTAAAACTTTCTTGCTTTCCAGGTTCAGCTCCAGTCTATTTTTTTTATTTTTATTTTTATTTTGTTATCATTAATCTACAATTACATGAAGAACATTATGTTTACTAGGGTCCCCCCTTCACCAAGTCCCCCCCACAAACCCCATTACTGTCACTGTCCATCTGCGTAGTAAGATGTTGTAGAATCACTACTTGTCTTCTCTGTGTTGCACAGCCCTCCCCATGCCCCCCCCACGTTATACATGCTAATCGTAATACCCTCTTTCTTTTTCCCTCCCCTTATCCCTCCCTTCCCACCCATCCTCCCCAGTCCCTTTCCCTTTGGTAACTGTTAGTCCATTCTTGGGTTCTGTGATTCTGCTGCTGTTTTGTAAAAGGTACCCTACAGTATGGGAGAACATGTTCATAAATGACAGACCCGATAAAGGCTTGACATCCAAAATATATAAAGAGCTCACGCACCCCAACAAACAAAAAGCAAATAATCCAGTCTGTTTTCACATAGCTTCCACACCATGCCCAAAGGCACAATGCATAAATATGTGTTAAATGGATACAATAATGATTTGAAATACAGTTCCTGTCAAAGCCCTAAAATGCCAAGACTTATATGAAAAGGCATCAGCTAGCTATATCATCTGATATATCTCTCTTAGAACTTCAAGTTTCATCTGAAAGCGTTACCACACCCAGCATAACATGGGCCTAGTAGTGCACAGTACACTATAAACTTTAGACTTTTGATAATTATCAACTAAGAGTATTGCATTCTATTTAAAGATCTATCTATAGGATATAGTTTAGGTAATATTCATTATTTCTATATACAAAGGAAATTTTCTCTTATTCTAACTAGAGTTATAAAATTTAATTTCTCTAAACAAATATAATAGAAAATGCAACTAAAAACTTTCTAAGGGGTAATTCATTTCAATTTTTTTCTTGTTTAAAAAAAAATCCCTATGAAGACAAAGTGCTGGTGTGTATACCAGCTCCTGATGGAGGGGGGTAGTGGTTTGAGAGAGAAATACAGTGTAAGAATCCTGGCTAGCTAATAAATACAAGGCTATTGTCCCTGAAAACACTGCCATCTGTTGTCAGAAAAGAAAGGTCACTTCTGAAATTTTGCCAGGCAATAGGTTTACTACAAATAAAGAAAAAAATAATATCTGAGACTGTTTCTTAACTGAGCAGGTCATCTTACAAGAGAGAAAATTCTCTATGGGAAATGCAAGGAGGAAGATGTCCAATACAAAAACAGATTGGTTTTCTCAAATGGGAAAACAGTTCTTTAAAACAAGGTGACTCTGTCATAGGCAGTTCTTAATAATCAGCATATATTGGTCTATATTATTTTTATTTGCTTTCAAATATATGCAGGACAGCCAATATGATGATCAAAACTCCAACCAGCACACCTGAGTCAATATTATCTTTTTCTCAACTTTTCCTATAGCTTTCTATTAAATTTTATTAGGTGATAAATGCTATAATATTCCCTGTGGATCTGTAACAGAAGAGAAGGGAGAACCATCACCACAATCATCAGCTGGGCAGTCTGTATGAAAGGGACTGTAAAGCCCATATGTAATCTGTTATTTTCTGTTACAAGGCAATTTGCATTTCCTAAGAAGGGATTGTTACAGAAGCTATTGACCAGTTACCCACTCTCTGAAATTTCAACATTTTTATTTAGGAAATGTAAGTTGTGCCTCAGATTAAATGGAGAAGGTGTTGATAAGCCATCATACATCAATTTAGGTTTTCTAATTTTATTGGTATGTTTCCCATCCTTAAACTTATCCCTGTCATTTCAGTCACCCACAATGATCTCACTAATGGGTTAGAAAATCCAACCAGAGACTCCATGGCACACACCACACTAAGTCATTTAGTCCACACAACCACAGGAGGCTGGCTTGCTGGACCCCATTTACAAATGAAGACATGAGAGAAGTCAGGTATCCTCCCTAATTTCACACAGCTAGTAACAGTATAGTCAGGATTCAACCCCATGGGCGTCCAGCCTCGCAAATCATTGCTTTTTCTTAAACATCCCACAGCCTCCACACGTGCTGTGCATTAGAGCATTACACCTGTTTCAAAGCCATATCAGATGATCCTTTAGTGAGCATAGTGCTAGGTTTGACTTTTCTTAAGCGATTTCTGCTTCTTGAAACACAGCAGCCTGTGAACTCATGGTGTCTGCAGGCTTCACTTTGGTGTCCAGGTGGAAGCAGACACCAGTAGGGATTTCAAAACGATGAAAGACCATTCACAAAGTGGGAATAAACAGGTGAGCAACTGGGCTTAGGCATACCAGGCTGGCAGCCCTGAATGCCGCCTGCAGTGGCCTTGGCTGTGGGCTCTCTTTGCCTGGAAGGACACTGCCTTGAGCCATGACAGCAAAGCCCAGCTTGCTGTGGACTTTGGAATGGAGACCTTAACTACTGTAGTCGGAGGGGAAAGGGGAAAAGCACCTCTGGAAAGCACACACACCATTCCCCAGTGGCTGCAAACCAGTCATTGGAATGACTAAAATGAAATGAAATGGCTAGAACTCAAGCTCCTTTCCCTGACAGTTATGTTTAAATTATGAAAATCTCAGTGGTGTATGACTTTCATTCAGCAATTTTTGCAGTTTACACTAATGATGTTCAGCAAACAGGCTTGGAGATCCCATCTTGTTGAGAAATGGAAGGCCTTTGAGAAAACCTTTGAGCCCATAACTTAGCTTATGTGTGTGTTCAATGCATTTTGTACCACTTTGAGAAGAATTTATGAATCTGATTTAGTACACAGTTAATGTCCTCCTGGTGCCTGTTACTGTGATAATCCATAATCTTATTAACATTGTTGCACGGATCCTTCAGACTCTCATGAACTGTGAAACTACATGAATAGACTGCTTTTATTAAAAACCAATCCAAAGGTACTCTAGGACTTTGGTTTTCAATATTTGAGAATCATGTAACAGATAAAAAAGTACCTGTGTGTTTCATCTTGTCGATCCTTTAATTTTACAGTTGGAGAAACTCATCCAGGAAGGTTAAGGACTTTGCTCAAAGTCCCACCACTATTTAGTAAGGAGCTCACCCAGTCCATAGCTCTTTCCACTATATTCCAAATAAAATATCCAATTATTTTTCCATAGTTGAATAGTTTTTACTTTCTTAACGCCAAGTTAGATCTCAAAGATTTACTTTCTGGGCTTAGAGACTACCTACCCAATTTATTAGCTTCTCTGCATCTTGCTTTCCTCATCTATAAAATGGGAACAATAATATTGAGTCCAACATAGAGTGTTGTTGCACCAAATAAATGGGTTGTTCTTCTTGAGAGAGTGGCATAGCCCACAGTGATAATAACCATTCTGTTGGTCACAAGAACTTGGGCTTCAAAAAAATAAATGAAGTGCATTTGAACTCACCAAACTTCTTACTTACAACTAAGTTACTGGGAAAACTGGACAGGAGAATTCCAAGTTGTGCATTGAAAGAAAGGAATTTAGAGTTTTTACTCTGATTAAAAATATATTTAATAATTACAGGCAATGAAAATAATAAGCAATGATAATGAAAAAGAAAAAGAAAAGAAATAACTGGAACTTTTTGGAGAAAGTCCTCTGAATTGCTATGTAGGGGTCTTCCTGCAATATGCTTTATCCTACATGCTAGGTCCCTTCCATTGGATTACACACTTCTTAAAAGCAAGTCTCATACCTCTTAATCTTTGCAATTTCCCAGTGATTAACACAGTATCTGACATAGCAGAAGCATTTAAGATGTGCTTGTGGATACGAAGAGATAAGCTGTATGAATAGTTGTCTTTTCTAATAGCTCAGTAAGAAGCTTTTAAAATGTTTTAACCAGTTTGGATGTAAATATTTCTAAAATGAACTATGTAATCACTGCTTTATTAAAAGCTTACTTAGCATGTTTTTTTTTGTCTTGATAAATCAAAACATTTTTTTTGAACATAAATTATTATAATCTGCCAAAGAAGGATGATATTCTCAAGGGTTACTAAGTATGTGCTTGTTGTATGAATGGCCACAGCACTTTACGCTTCTTATGTTCTCAAGAGTGTGTATTTTTAAGTCAGTTTCTCAGGTTCCACGTACGTATGAGGCTGTCACCTTTTTGTGGTCAGCTATAAGCCTGAAACTAGTAACCAACAGCCCTTTTCATAATTCGCTGCTTCTAAATGCAGTGGTCTAGGAAATCTTATCAACAACCCAGCTAGACTGCATAGGACCTGAGTTTATGATAATTTGGATCATATCTCTTCTGGCTGCTACTTTTTAAAAACTAACTTCTGTGTATTTGGCTTTAGTTCTCCCACCAAAAAGAATTAAAAAATATGTCTAAGCTCTAGAAAAATGGGGGTGTTGTTATCAAATGCAATTTAGAATGACAGCATATCCAAAGATCCATTTTGTTTTAAAAGTAAAAATATTAAAGTGCACACAAATTTGAAAGTAAGTCAAATTTGACAGTTTTCAATTAATGGGACTATGAAAGATTACATTTAAGTGTTTTTTAATACCAACTATTAACAGAAAATGACAGTAGCCATTGAAATTCCTTTATATTTTAAAGGAAGTTCTATTCACAGATTTCTACCACTTTTAAATGGCATAGAAATAAGGATTGTATTTTATTTCAGAAAATTTTAATAGATACATGATAGAGTAGAAAATACACTGGCCTTGGACTCAGAAGCCCCAGGCGCCGGCTGAGAGCCCCTAAGTTTGCAGGTTTGGGCAAGTCACTAGAGTATCTATCCGCAAGATTTGGGTTCTGGCCAGATGATCAAAAAGGTCCCTCGGAGGATGACTCTACCTGACTCTACTGATTCTATGCTATTTCTTAAGTTGAGGCTTCATCACAATACATGTATGTGTGTGTTGGGACAGGCGGTGGTTATCAAAAAAGAAAAAGGAAAAGAAATGGTAACCTTATCCAGTGAATAAATTCACCAGCTCTTTATTTAATTTAATCCATCAGCTATTCATTAAGCACCTTCTGTACACCTATAGTATGAGATTTAATTAAGACCAATCCCTGCTCCACAGAGGTTCACTATGATCCAAACAGGAGGTGACACTCAGACACAAGACCTCCCCCTATAGTCCCAGCCTGCCTTTCTAGCCTCCGTTATAGTCCTTCTAATCCTATTAATGCTGCCTTGTAAACACACCAACTCAACCGCTTTTACCAGTACACTTCCATATACTTCTGATCATGCTACGTTTCTGCCCTCTTCCCCGTGCCTCTCGACAGGCCTGGTGACCTCCTCCTTCCTCGGCGCCCAGCACAGACATCATCCCAGCTCCCTGTCCCTCGGCAGGCCTACCCGCGTTCCCCCCGCCCTTCACACCCATCACTGTTACTGCGTTCGGAGTGCTGTAGTGGCATCTTGTGTCGTACGGTGACCTCCCCCGTTGGAGGACTCTGCAGGACAGGGACTTGGCCTTGCTCCAGTTTTACGTGAAGGATCAGTGGAGTTGTGGGCATGGCATAGGTGCTCAAAAATGTAGACTGCATAGAACTGAATGGATTGTGATGGATGAACCATATGAGTGGTGTAGACATTCAGGACTGCAGCTCTATCATGGTGTGTAAGCTTCAAGACCTACCAAGTTTCTCATTTTGAAAAAATGAGACAAAAGGTTATATGCACAATCTTCAAACATTCGAGGCCACCAGTGAGTTTTAACTGTTTCACTTAATTTCTCTTATCCATGAAGTCATTCCTTCAACAAGCTAAATGATCCCGCATAAGCCTATATATAAACTGCACAATATGTGCAGATTTTCCATCTGTTCTTTTTTAGGGCAGTTCCAGTTCTTTGTCATTGTGATGACTGACTTCAGAGGACTGGGGCATCTTAGATGGCATGGTTTCAGTGACCAGCAAAGTCATGGACCAACAGGAAATGCATGGACCTGAGGCATGTATAAGACAATCAACAGAATAAGGAAATTTAGCAAGCCATGAATGAGAGTGCCTCGCCTTTTTCAGCAGCAACAGGAAAAGGAAAGGAATGGAAATTGAATGGGTCACTTTCCCAGCCTACATGTATACCCACTATCTAGCTTCCTGCTATATATTCTGCAAGATCTTCTTTCAATCTGAAAAATGAGCTATTTTCTTTCAGCAATCTGGGTTTGGATAAGAAAGCTTACAAGATTTGGAATCCCCTATTAATGTCAGTCCTGTAAGCTGGTAACCCTTGGACACTGAGAAAGGTGATTAACAGTATTTGCCATTTGAGTGACATCCAGGGACCATCTATCATTTCACTTCTCAAAGTTTCAAGTTGCCAGAAAAAAGTATGTTTCACTTAAGTTTCAACACTTAACAAAGTTAGTTTTCTGCCTCTCTTGCTCCAAGAACACCAAATATTTGGAGGCAAAATTTTCATGAGAACATAAAGCTATTTAACATGGCTATAGAACTGCTGGAAAAACACAGCACTACAAACAAATAAAATGGTGTCCCTATGGTTAGGCTAGAAGATGTGGCAGAAATGTGAGGAGGGGGTCAGAAGGTGGCATGGGTGGGGGACTCATGATTACCCCAATTCCACTGGCTAGTTACCTGTCTGCATCTCTTTATTTGTGGTCTCACTATGAAAGCACAACCTGTTAAAGAATCAGATTGGGTACAATCTATAAAGGAAATGTTTCTCAGTTTTGGTCAAATGTTAACATTGTGTCCAGATTCTCCAGTCCTAGGCCCTCAGACATTATTGGTAAGTAAAACACTAGACAGAAAGTCAAAATTTCAAGAATAATATATACAATATAATTTATATATATATATATACACATACACACACAATATGTTAACATATACAATATATTAGCATATAGATATATAAAATTTAATATATAAACAAATGGCAAGATAATTCCTAAGGGCAAAGATATATCTATGTCTAAGAGATGTTAGAATTACAAACATGAAATCATTCTTCAACACACTTCAGATAAAAAAATGGGATCTTTGAGATTTGCAGACATTTTTTGTTGTTTATTGTCTTTGTTTCTGTGTTAGTCATATGAAATTGTGTCTTCATGTAACATGAACAAGTTTGTTTTAATTTTTCCATGACTTAAAGAGGATTGGAAATATGGAAATAGTTTTCTTTTTAAAACCACCCTTCCTGCTTGACAGCAGAAACTGCTTTGAGTGTTAGTACCTTTCTAAAACACTCTTGATTTGTTGCACAGATTTATATCTTTTTATGTTCCCTCTCATCATTAAGCCAATTATGAAGGAATTATTACCTTTGCTCAATCTGATTTTTAATGGACTTCATTGAAATGGTCTCATCACTCACAATACACTCAGGAGATTGGTTCATTGCCCAGATGTGCACAAAGGATATTTCTGGTGAACTCCTGTTAGCCTTACAAGGAGTTACCCATATACATATGATCCTCATCAAGAGATGGCTACAGACCTTTATATATTTGAACATGGTAACATAATAGATCCCTTCTTGGGTAACTATAACCTACTACTCTTTGTTACGTGCTTATTAACCAGTTACATTTAGGAGGGCTTCATATTTCACGGCTACACCATGTGAATTATTAGGCATCAACTCCCCAACATCAGGTCCTACAAAAATCCTTTCAAAGTAGAAACATCTTTGAAATCTTTCAAAGCATAATTCATTAATAGATGATATACTGAGCATAAGAATTAACTATATGGATTTGTATCTGTTGCCTCGAATTTATATGAAATTACAATGGGCTCCCCTTAATTCGTTTAACTATGCTAATCAAAATATTTTTATTTGTTATTGAAACAACAACATGTGCTTGACCCAGTTGTGCCTAACTTATTCTTCAGTAAGAAAATGAGGTTTTTTTCTTTTCAAATGGAAGTTTATATATATGCTCGGCACATATTTCCAGCTCTTAATTTAAAACTGATGGCTATAATAAGAACTACAGAATTGAAATGTTCTTTGTTTGGAGCCATAATTCAGAAAGAAGGGTTATTTTACAAAGGCTTAGGAAATATGTGGTTTTGTATCTTCCTAGTCATAGAAATTGGATTGTTTGCAAAAAAATTCATGATATATGCTTCTGGCTATTGCAGCAAATAGATAGCATTGCAGATATTTAATATATATATTATCTATGAATGCTTTTCTAAGTAACACCAGAGGAACAAGCCCAGAAATGTGGATTAGGTTGGCTCTTTTATTTGGCCGCAATAGCAGTCAATATAAAAAGTTAGATTTTGTGAAAGAACTTTTCTTTTTCACACTTGGGTTTTCAAACAATAGCAGACTTCATAACTGCTATAAATATAAACAAAGCCTGTTTGATCCTTCAAAGTTAGATTAAAAAGACAGTTCCGGACCTACCAAGGCTTGCAAAAAGATAATTTTAGAAACATTATGCTAACCATAAAACTCTATGAAATCGTTTTTATCATTGCTGTACTTTTTGGCTTGATTAGCAAATAGTATCATCACCAACCTTGAGGTTCACAGAGTTGTAAAATTCTGAATTGAGGCTCTGGAAAATGTAGTTGGTTGTTAACTGCATACAAACAGATAATTGCTCATTTTGGGGCAGGAATGCTGTATAACTAAAGTACTTTTCTCCCGAGGGAATCATACTGTCATTTGTTTTTATTTCCAAAATGAAAACAAACAGCAAGATAATTCCTAAAGGCAAAAATGACTTCCGTCTACTTCCTTTCCTATACACTCATCTATTCGTTTTTAGTTATAGGGAATATAGATATAACCCCCCCCACCCATGACTTCCACTGCTGCAAATGTATTCACTTGCTGTACAGTAATTAACAGCTCTTGACTGGAAAACTGCCAGCATGTACAACGTGACACTCTTCCTTTGAACACTAACAAAGTGCATAAGTAATTTATGTTGGATTAAATATCCCTAACTGGGACCCTTAAGTAACCCAATCACTTTAAACAGGCTCCACATGCATGCTCTAGTGCAGTGAAAATGTCAGACAGTGATAACCCACTAATAGCACAATTCTAACTATATTCCAGCCATTAGCATTTTATGACATCAATCCTCATTAAACCTGGCAAGGAAAAAGATACTAATGTTTCCCCATTTTACAGCCAAGGTGGAAGAGAAATGGAGAAAATGTAGACAGGTGCTGTCTCCCAAAAAGGATTAACATTTTTTAAAAATGTGGTAGCAATTTTCTGTTAGTACCTTTGTTTGCATTGAAAGAGAGACAACAAAGAGGTAATGGCTACAAGGACCTCGATGGAATTCAGCCAAGAGTGAAAGAAAAGACTGGTATTTCAGCCATTGTGCTCACTGCTAAAGCACTGTGCCAACTCATCTTCCAACCCATTATATGAAATTTAATTTAACCTGCTATGCAATTAATTCAGATGTTCAGCCTATTTTTCTCATGGCAGAATCCCTCACACAATGCCTTATTTAAATATTAATCAGTCCTCTTTCAATTAGGACTAATTTGCTTCACAGGGTTTCTCTCATCTTCTGATTGCAGAAAAATGGAGGTAACTTGCGACGTTTGAGGATAATTAACATGGTATTTTTATAATACTGATACATCAAATGGGACCTTAATGAACCCCGCTGATTCCATTTAGTAAAGCATGCCTCAAAGTTATAATCAAGAGGAAAGCCATTGCCATCTGTTTAAAATACTAAGGAGCACAATTTAAACACAAAATGCTTATTTCTCTAAACTGTCTATTGTAGAGGTCTGCAAAAGTCATTTTTCTATGCAAACTAATTGTACAGTATTTTAATTTGAACCTTTTATTGCACATATACAATACAGTGACATCTTAAGATGTAGGGGCCCTGTTTAATTAAATGTTGACAACCACAGAAATAAGAAATGTTTGTCAGTGCCACTTTTTTTAAGCATGCTGTGCTGTTACCGCTGGGGCAGCAGTAGTGAGTTTTACATTTCTAATGAATCTGATATTTCACAGCCTTTTGTTTAATATTTGAAGAACTTCCCTTAACAAAAGGCACCAACACTCTGTGAAATGGAAACACGTAAGCATCCGCTGTCAGTTCGCTGCTTCTAACGTCACAGAGCAAACAGGTTAACATTTACACACAGCCAGGTGTGCAGTGTTCCATCTGCTTCCAGGCAGGGTGAAGGTCAATGTGTTAGGCTTCGAGCTGTTCTAGGGTTCCTTGGTTACATCCAGGTTGTGGAGGCTATTGGCTCCTGAGGTCGTTATCAAAGCACTCAACGTGTTCCAATGGTAATAAAACATGATTGATAACAGACTGCTTATTTACAATGTTTACACTACAGCCACTAGGATTGCCTCTGTTAACTTGTGAAAAAAAAGTAGGCATTACCTGTGCACTGTAAATAGGAGTTAAAATCTTCCCCCTCTTTTTTCTTTACAAAGCAACTCCACAAACTGGGTCATTGTGTCAGAATCAACACAAGCCAGAATTTCATTGTGCAGACAAAACCAAACATTTGATGTGAAATATCACATTCATACTAAGTATCGTCGATCAATAAAAGTATCAATCAACTGAGTGCCTAAGATGTACCTGCCACATGCAAAGAAGAAATTACCGGGGTACAAAGAAGTACAGGTAATTCTCCATGCACAGGCCACCCAAAAGTGGGAAACACATTCCAGTTACACATGGCAGATGGAGCAAAAGAGGCCATGGCCGGGTAAAGAAAAACAATGAAGGATTAACTACATCGGAAAAAGGTTATTAGGTTGAGGCATTATGGAAAATAAAACCCGTAGCTGAAGTCTCGACATTCCCTTAATCTAAATGAGCAGCACATTGAAGTCGTGTTCGTTACTTTGCTGAGTTTGAAAACATCTAGGATAAGGTCTACAAATTTCTCATCCCACACCCCACCACAGAGCAATGTTTAACAGACTGGACACAAGTCAACTGTCTACTGACTTTAGTAAGATTCATGCGCTCATTTGCAAAATACCTGTTGAGCACAAACCATGTTCTAGGCACTGCTCTAATCACTAGGTATATCAGTGAACAAAAAGATGAGGCATGTCTCTGCTCTCAAGGAGTTTAAGTTCTAGTGGGGAGAGAGTGACCCAAGTCAAAAGATAACAGACTCAATGGGATGGCTTCCAATCATACAAATCTATGATGAATGCAAAGCTTAAAAAAAAAAAAAGAATGCAAAGCTAGGTATTATGGATAGAGATTGAATGGTGGGACATTTAAGATGGGGTGCTCAAGGAGAGCCTCTCTGAGAAGGTGACATTTACATGAAGAACTGAATGACAACAAACCAGCTTTCAAGGAAGACTGTGCCCACCTGGGAGAGGAAGTTGGTAGCAACTGTGAGGCAGTAATAAGCTTGGCTAGTGTGAGGAACATTACAAATAAATACATTAAAAAACCAGGGAAAAATACAAATTGTGGTTGGAGAAATGGAAGAGGGCTGGAAAATGCATGGCCTTGCATTTCATGAGAAGAAATTGGATTTTTTTCCCCCTGAGAGCAATGGGAAGAAACTGGAAGGTTGTATGCAAAACAGTGGCATAATCTGATTTGTGTTTTCTCTCTCATCTTCTATGTGGAAAGGAAGGGTAGGGGGAGTAAATGGAAAATCAAGGAGACCTGCTAGGAAGCTTTGGCAGTAGTCCAGGTGAACCACTCTCATGATCTGGCTGGGATGGGAATATCAGAGCTACATTAGACCAGATAGATGGAAATGTGGGAATGAAGGAGAGATGGGGTGGGATCAAAGATGTCTTTGAGACATGCCTTACGTAACTAACTGGGAGTCTTTCTGAGATGGAAATGCTAGACAAGAAAGCATTTAAGAGAAAAATCTAGAGTTCTTTCCTTGTCGCTTTAATTGTGTAAAAGGAGCAGCAGCACAGTGAAATCAAATCTTCAAAATAATATTTAATTGTTTACATGAGTGGCTCTGTGAATACTCTCTTCAGCTTTTGCTGATAAACACTGGCACACTGCGCAGTCTGATCCTCGGAAACTTTGCTTAGGCCACCCCCTTACGTCTGTCCCTCTGGCTGATTTCTACACTTTCTTTAATAATAATAATGAAAGCTAATAGTTAGGATTGCTTAGTCAGTAACAGGCCCTGTGCTAGGTGTTTACATGACATTATTTCATTTAAAACTCACAAAAACCCTATGAGGTAAAAAGTATCCCAATTTTATATAAGAAACCAAGGTGGAGAGAAGTTAAGATTCTGTCGGATGTCTCCTCTAAGAAGCATCTCCTGATCACCACAGCTTGGCCAGGCCCTTTCCCTTTAAGTCTACTGGCCAGTCCCATTGGGAGTCTGCAGAGAATTTGAAACAGGGCCCTAAATGGTTGGCCTCTCCTCCCATGAGACCCTCAAAGACAAAGGTCACATCTGACTAATTGTTGTATCACCAGGCTGGTGTTCCTATCACAGAGTAGAACTCAGTAAAAAGCACTTGCTAAAAATTAACTATCCAGAGTGGTTAAGTTATAAGGGGCTGATGGAGGGGGAAACGGGAGTTATTTTTTAATGGGTCCAGCATTCCAGTTTGGGGTGATGAAAATGCTCTGAAGGTGGATGACGGTGGTGGCTGCATTACAAGGTGAACGTATGTAATGACACTGAACTGCATGCTTAAAAGTGGCTCTGTTAGAGTAGGCGGTTAGTTAGATGTGAGCAGGGGAAGGGGCCAGCCCATCACCAAGGAAGACTCCTCCCTGGCCAGCCCCTAAGCCCCCAGAGTTACCAGTTCCACAGTCAAGGACACCTAGCTTATCAGGAGGCCCAGACAGTCAGGGACACCTAGACTCTCAAGAGGCCCAGGACCACAGAGGTTCCCAGTCACAGGGCATGCGCAAGGTCCGAAGATTTTTGTCTGAAAGTAAACCTACCTCATTAAAATAACATCTAAATCTAATTAGCATGGTGGTTTTGATGCCCCTGCGGGCTTCCCTTAGGTACTTACGGATAAGGTGCCTGTGCGCTGAGAAAAAGATTAAATAACCTACAGCCGTCAATCAAAGGACAGAAGATGCAGGGCAGGACTTCCTGCCACCTTAAGAAAAAATAAAAGCCAACCTAACCCCAATAGCAATGCTGCTTCTGGTTCCCAGACAGACTGCTCTCCTGTCTTGAGAGTGTACTTTTCACTTTAACCCAATGAATTTCTTACTACATTTCTCTTGCTATCTGGTCTCTCAACTCAGTTCTTCCCTTTGAGAAGACAAGAATCAGGGAAATGCAACACATTCTACCGGTAAATGTTCCAATAGTAAGTTTTATGTTATATGTATTTTACTACAATTTAAAAAATGAACTATCTATGCTCAGTCATCACTATTGCACAAAAGGCAGGATCTGTGGGAATTTATCCCAGACAGGTATGTATAAGTCCACTGAGCTACAACTCAGAAGGAGAATCGACTGTGGAGAAAAATGGCATTACAGAACTGGGGCAAGGCATAATTATAGGTCTGCTTTCTCTACCATGTCAGTGGGAGAAAATTATTTATGGCAGAGCCAGCACTGGGATGTATGTAAAGATTGTATTCAAAGCAGAATGTCTAGTCTCCTGAAATACGTTTTCTATAGGATGTATTTTTTGGCAGCACTAAGGGTGGAGCTCCTCCGGTAAGCTCAGCAGATCAGACCTCAGTATAGATTTCTACAGTCATTTCTTGCCCTTGCAGAATGAAAGTCTTTGGAGTCCTCAGGGAAGCATAACGAAAAAAAAGTACCCAAATAAAAACCTCAAAGTAGCCAAGATTTTGATTTGCACATGTACCATCTACAAAAGGACCTCGCAGCCAGCTGTCTGCCAGCACCATGGTTCCAGTCTGACAGAGGCCAAAGTCCTGAAAACACTTCCCGTGATGCCCACGAGCTCTTCGTGGTCGCCCATGCAATTACTTACCCCTCGCAGCTTGAGAGATGCTATCTGTCCCACAGTTTAAAGAGAGAATGGCTGCCAACAGGCCAAAATGATCATTAATAAGTTAACTGTTACCAGATAAGATTGAAATCTATGCCAGCCCTGTTTTAAAGTAATCTCTGCTATAATTACTACACAAACTACTGCCAAGACGCAGACTCTGACGTGGGTGTAAGGTGGTGAGGTTTGTCCACTCCTCCCAGCTCAACAGGTGCATAGGACCTGATGTATGTGCCCTTCCCTGCCCCACCCTCTCAACCCCAACTCCGAGCAGTACACAATGCTTGAGATGTATGAAAAAATGAAACCGACACTTTCCATAGCATCCCTTACCCTGAAAAACTGAAAAAGAATCTTGGTCCTGCTGGATGGTGTGACACTATCATCTAAGAAAGGTCCATGACTGAGCGTCGAACGTGACCACCTGAAGAGTCCCCTGCACCCCCAGCCTAAAAAGATCTAAAGATGAATTTCTAACCAGAGTCCCATCAGTTCACCACCATCTCATTTTGCATTAGGACTTTCAGAGCAGAAGAAAATAGCAAGTGAGAGAAAGAAAAGGAGATAATAGTTTGAACAACCAGTCCTATATAGTGCTCATTACATGCTGAACACAGTTCAAGAGCTTCCAAATATGAGCTCATTTTATCTGCACAACTCTCGGAGGTAGGAACGATTGTTATCCCCATTTTATAGATGAGCAAATTTAGACAAAGCAGTTAAGAACCAGCTCAAGACTCACAATTAGAAAGTGGAAGGCAAGAGGAAAGGGTAATAGGGAGCGGGACCTGGGAGGAGGTCCTATGGAGAGGAATTTCAGCAAAAAGAAGGAAAAATTGGGCAGTGCCTTCACTACCAACTGTACCCCCGATCACCCCAGCCTCTTATAAGTATCACAGAACATTGCAGTTTTCTTTATTAGACTATTGTAGCACTTAATAATTAAATATTTGTCTAACTAGATTTTTATTGAAAAATAAATGAATATACTAAACTAGTCAGACAATACTAAAAGACTTATAGTAAAAACAAATTCCCTCCCCTGCCAGACCTCCTGGACCCACTACCACTGCGGACATTGTTTTACGTATCCTCTGCCCACACTTCTGAACATTCCTCAAACATTCTCTACGTGTTGCTTTCTAAGCCTATGTCTTCTTGTTCTCTCCTCTGTAGAAACTAACAGGTTAGTACATCCCCATGAGCCCACATACTTAATTTAATAAGACAATAGGTTTCTATTGCTAAGCAATATAAACATGTGTGTAGTTAAGAATTAGAACCAATAACTTAGTAACAGTTATGATGACTACAGTGCAACCGAAATTCCCAGATAATGTTCAATTTCCATTCTACATCTTATTTGCTTAAGCAAACAAACAAAAGCCACGCATTCGACTGCCAGCATAAAATCTCTGACAGCCACTCTCTCTTCTCTCGTCCATCCACGTAGCCAACATTTAAAGATACTGTATGCCAAGGGTACTCAGCCCCAAGGATGCAAAGCCTAAAATGGCACGACAGGAGATGTCTTTTCTGAGATCAGCGAGGTAGCACTGTGTGAGTGACATTACTTACAACGATAATGAGGACGAAATAGTGATGCAAAGACAGTTGCTGAGGATAGCTCACATTTAACAGTTTACTGTATGCAATGCTCTTCCAGTAGCTTGATCTGTGTGAACTCATTTCAGCATTTTGTGTATTATGTATTACTCCTTTCGGGCCCTCACTATCACCCTCATTTTACAGAGGCAGAAATGACCCATAGAGCTGAACACTGTCACACAACTCCCCTTGGTATCTCAGCCAGCAAAGAGTCATGCTGGCCTTCCAGCCCAGGAGCTAGCTTGAGTCCTTGCCCCTAAGCATCATGGGATATGTGCCACAGCAGTCCTGTTCAGTGTTCTGGAAACTCAGGAAAAGAAATGCAAGACTTTGGTGATGGAAGAAGGTTATTAGGGAAGCTTACAGGAGGAGGTGCTCTTTGAGTTGAATTAAGTATGACTAAGCCAATTAATTAGATGAAAAGGGTGCAGTGTGGGAAAGAGAATGCAGTATCTACAGAGATCAAGGTCCCAAACAGCTGATCCTTCTTGGAATCAGCTGAGCCTTGCAGACCGAGGCTGCATTTCAAGGAGCAGAGAGAGAAGCCCAGAGGTAGGCTTCTCCATGCACAGGCCCTCGTCCTGCTCAGGTACTACCATACCTCATCCTGCATCTTAGTGAAAATTGTCACTTGAATTTTTGACTTCAGGGCCATATTTGTCTGGGTGGAGAGTACAAATTTTGAAAGTCCTAAAACACGTCTTGTCCAAACCCTCTATCAAGCAGTTCGAGGGAGGCTCTTGCCCAAATCATAAAACAGTATCGATCCATCAGTAAAACTAAGTCACACTCAGACGTACTAGGTGATTCACCCTTCTTTTGCTGGCAGTGAGTACTTACAGGATTTAACTACTTTATCCATTACTTGTTTTAAAAAATTGGTATAATTAATTCTGCATAAATCTGGTGTGTATGTGTGTGTGTGTGAGAGAGAGAGAGAGAGAGAGACACTGAAGATGTTAAATGTTCTTCATCCTGATAGGGTCCCAGTTAAACTGCTTCATGTTTGCCTGCCTTGTCTCCCTATCCTTTAAGGAGCACAGGCCTTTTGTGCCTCAGAAACAATGATGCTTCTAAAACACTACCTGGCAATCCCGTAACAACCTATGTGTCGGAAGGGGGACCGTGCTAAGGCTGTGCAGGCTTTTTGAGATCTCATTCAGTCTTTTCCCACCTGCTGTTGGGATTCCCCTGCCATGTGGTTTGTGATCACACACAACCTTGGTGCAGAGCAGCAAGACCCCCGTGGCCAGAAGCTCCAATGTGTGTACCTTCTGTTGACTTTTCTTCTGCACCTCAGCCCTCTCTGTTGGATCATACGAATATGTATTTTCTTCACATTATTGAATATCCACATATTCGCTTTTCTATTTTTTGCAAATTTGTAGTGTTTCTTATTTTAATTTTAATTTTGCTTCCAAAAAGTGCCACTTTCCCAGCCTTTGCTCTTTCTAAGGTCTTGGTAGAGCTCTACATAGATTCAGACTGTCAGACTGCTTACTCTCACTTTCTTCTTCCAGCTTGTGCTATTGTACTTGTAATTCTGTGCTTAAAACAATGAAAATAGAGTTGTTTTTCTCTTCCACTGGCTCTAAAAATTTATTCATGAAGAAGCTGTTAAATATTTTTCTTTGCATATTATCCTAATATGCCACTTTTCCTTTCTTAAGATTCTGAAGATACATCAAATTTGTGTGTTCATCTACTTGGTCTGAATGTTGAAAAAGGATCATGAAATACCAACATTGCCCTGGGCAATCATAAAGTACAAGGGCTCCGAGAGAGTTCAGAGAGCAACTAGTCCTGGCTTGGAGATGCAACACTTCTCTGTGGAAGAACTGACTTCCAGGGATGCCAATTACTCCTGTATTAGGTATCCGATAGGAATTGCCTGGTACTTTTAATGTGTATCTGCTTTAAGATATACTGCAGTTATAATGGTAAACTCAGGCAATTGATTTTAACAGAAGCCTTTAAAATATTAAACTTCATTCTGGCATAATGATGAACATGTTTTATGCTAAAGAAAGGGAGCTGTGTAAGCTCCTTTCACCATCAGTGGCTGTCTGAACACAGAGTTGAGGTGGGAGTTTTCTCGATTTTTGTGTGTGTCAGATAAATGTCTATCAAGACCAAGAAGGTAGATGACAATTGTATCATGACCACAAGGTCAAGTTTTTTTATTTTTGTAGCTTTTATAATCAAATATTTGTTCTTTGGTTGTGTTGTCCTCCCTTTTGTACAGCTGAGTTATCAACATTTTTCTCACATTGCATCGGAGATTTTCAGCCATGAGTGTCATCGTCCAACAACAGTAGCTGTTTCAGAGAGATTACACTATGTGTTTTTTTTCATTTTGATAAAGTATAAACCACAAGTGTCCTAAAAAGTTAAGATTATCATGGGCACTCATAATATTACATTAGACTTTTAAAGCCGGAAAAAACTTCTGATTTCATCAGAGTCACCCTCTGCCTCTGATAGTCTCAAAACCTGCTCCCCTCTGAAAAATGAAGCTATTTGCCACCCGCCCAAGCTCTCTGCTTAGTGGGGACCCTTGGGATGGGACTCTTGGCTCTAACACTGGTGCTAGTTCTCCCACACAGTTTTTACTTTTTAAAAAATGTTTACTTATTTTCCCTTGGGTTTCCCTTGGGTTACCAGCAAGGTGACTGGTAACATGGTAGCAAAAAGGGGAAGGGGAAGCTTCCAGGAGGAGGTGCTCTTTGAGTTGAATTAAGTATGACTAAGCCAGTTAATTAGATGAAAGGGGTGCAGTGTGGGAATGTTCATGATTTTTCTGAATCTTCATGATTTCATCCACTCTTGCCCCCAGATCCTGGGGCAGTGCAGTGATTACATCTCACTGGACTGGGAGAAATGAGTAATTTTTAGGCTCCTCTCAACCAGCTTTGGGCCTTAGGCAATGGCACTTTTGGCTCTTATTTTCTTCATTTATGAAATGACAGTTGGGCTAAGTGATCTCCTTTCTCTGCTTCAGAATTAAAACAATATTCTCCAAATACACTGAAGTCACTCAAGAACTGCACTATGGTAATTCTACATTGTGCCGACACATCAATCATTCATTAGCAGGACAGATATAAAAAAGTACGAGCAAGCTTGATTAATGATTAAGCAAAGAATGTCAAACTCAACCAACCCTAATCAAATGGATTTGATATGAATAGAAAGTGCATTGTTCACATACCTGTTATGACGGAAAGCAACAATTATCGGATATTTTCCAAATTGTCTTCTAATGAAACTGAAAGACTGTTTATATAGTCGAAAGAACTATTGCCATACTTTGTCTTTCCTTTCTCCTTACCACAGTTGCTTTGGGTTGCTTATGATTCAATAGTGCTCTATATTTCCCTATATAGTGAAGAATAAACACACAGCTGAAGTAGAAAAGATTTAAGCATTTTTGTTTATGGCCTCATTATTTCCCTATATACAATGCATTTCCCGGCTCATTTTTTTGTGAACACTCCCTTCTTTTCTTATTTCTTGTTTCCTCTTATTATCCTTCTAACAAGATAATGTCCTTCCATTGTCCATTTATTCTCATTTCTTTCTTATTATTACCCTAACTGCCTCATTCTGGCATTCCACTAATTTTCCCTTTAGGCTAAGAATTCAGGAATCTAAAACATGTCTGTAAGTTGCTGAAAAGTGTTTCTTTTTTCCTACAGAAAAACATTCAGCAATGGCTTATAAAGCCTTCAGATATTTACCTTCTGGTTTTGGACAGAAGGAAACTAATATAAATACATTTTAAAAATTGTATTCTCAAAGAAGAAACAACACATTATTTATTAAATTAACAGTTTACTCTGACTTACTCAGGCGAATTTACAGCCATTAAAGGGAAAAGAAAAAAAAACACTCATAAAATTATAGTAATTCTAATGTTTCTTTACTTAACAGAATTCCACATGTGAAAATAATTTCATCACGCTTGGACTCTGACAATCATCAGTTTCCTTCTAGCTCAGAAAATTCAGAGGTCCTCAGCCATCTTGGACCAGCAGCAGCTGCTAAAGTTTGAGGCCTCTCCTATTAGGTACAGCAGGGACCTCCCTACCACCTAGGATAAGCATTCTGTCAAGCTCAACAAGCACTAATTTGAGTGCTAATATTCTTTATGACAGGCGCTAACCGTTAGTTAAATAAACAAACCATCTGAGTGCACAACTGTCAACATGACCCAAATGTGCTCACGTAGGGTCTGCTGATGTGCTCTAGACCCGGTCACCCACCCACTGCGGCTCAGCCAGGAGGGCCTGGTCAGCACAGCAAAGCGCTCCTTGACTCTAAGGCACAAAGGCAGTTTGGAGGATCACAAACCAGAGCTGTCTTTGCAGCCCCACTGCCACTGCATGGGCAGCCCTTGCTGGACTCCTTGACATCTCTCTTCCCTGGCTCCTCTGTTATTGCCAAAAAGCAGAGAAATGTGAGCAGGCTGCACCCTGGCTTCAAAAACTTCCCTTGGCCCCTTGCAACAAGGTGAGGTCAAAACAGGCTAGACCATCACAAGAAACGTATCACAATCCCGTGATCCAATCATTTGGTGGTGCGACTTTCAGCAACTGGTGGGGAGCACCTCAGAAGTGGGACAGAGGAAGTGTTTGTGTGTTTGTATGTGAAGCATTAGAGCACCTGGCACCTACTAGGTATTAAATGTACATATTTTTTTCCTCCCTTTCTCTGTTTGACTAATGGATTGATTTCACATTTTACAATATGGCATACTCAGCCCTTACCATTTGAACCAAATTCTGCTGCCCCTGTGCCTTCTTTCATTCCACAGCCCCAGACATCAGTGCTCTCAAACTTGGCAGGCACTTCCAGGAGTCTGTGTCTCATGCCTAGGATACCCTTGATAATGTATACTCATTATTTAATACCAAACTCTCATGTCTTTCTCAAACTCCCAGTGAGTCACAGCTCCTCCTGCCCCCAAGCATATTCACTCACCCACCCACTCATAGCAATTCTGCTCTGTGATTAGAAGCACAGCCTCTAGAACTGTCCATCCTGAATCAAACTCCAGCTCAGCCACTCACTCACCACATAAACTTAAGTGACTTCATCTCTGTGGCCCAGTTAACTTAGCTGTTTAGCCCAAAACCCCCATTTTAGGAATATTTGGCATACTTCAGGGAACAGTGAATGTGGAAGGCAAGTCTTGGCTTCTTGTGTTGGCTCTGCCTTTTCTTACATGAATAAATTTAGGCAAGTTGATGGAATCAGCATTAACTGTGGACCTCAGTGAGACATCCTCCACCATCTCAGATGTAAAATGAAGGGACTGAACTGAATAATCTCTTGGAGGTCTTGTATATGTCTACAATTCTAAATTTTCTCTTAATCTGTTTATTTATAACCCTTCAGAGCTATTTTCTCTGCATTTCTCTTGCATTAATGTGCCAACTGACTTCTGTAACTCACTGCCACATCAAATGCTACTGAAAGGAAATCCCCCCTAGTTTTTGTTTCTACATAGTATGTTTCCTTCCAGTGGGAACACTTGTAGTACAGCCAGAGGGATTTCCAATAAAATCCAAATCGTGTCCGAGGATGAATGGATTCTGATCACTAATGGCGAAGGGTAAGGAGCCCAACAAATTCAAGATTAGAGGAATTGGTATTTATGGGTGTTTTTTTCACATGTCAAGGAACCCAAAGAGTTATTTGCCCAGGAGCAGATGTTGGTCAAATGTTAACATCCTTCAAATATGAAAACTTGATGCTAAAGTCATAAAGACATTTCAGAGTTTAGTGAATCTAAGAATTTTAAAGTTAGAGGAAACTTTCAGCATTTTTAAGATAAACAGTCTCTATTTGTGTCAGATTCTAGGTTTAAATATTTATCCATAACACAATAAGGGAAGCACAACTAAGAACAATTTACTTCCCATTAGGAACTGCTGCATTTTTATTATTATAGAAAGTATGGGGGATCAAAAACATCACAAGTATGAATAAATTACTCTTCCCTGGTTGTCAAATCCATATATCTACTTTTTATTATGTGGCTTTAAATGTACTTCCACATTCTTATAAATCTGTAGTTCTAATCTTACAGTGAAGTTGTCATATGGCTGAAGCCATAAATGAGGTGTGACTCTAAAGTAATATGACTAAATTTAAAGCAAATATACCAAAACAACCACTGATATTAACTATTCCTTTTTAAAGCACTGAAGTTATCTTGATAATATTCAAATGGATCCATCTTTATCTTAAAACTCCTGTTCTAGAATTTTCTACCTTCCCTTGTGCGTGTGTTGGGGGCAAAATCTTATTTGTAGGGGGAAATAAATTTGAAGAAACTACCAAAAAGTCACTCAGCTAAATATAAGAGCACTTACAGCAAAATGTCATGAAAGAATCCAGCTTTTTCTTAAAAAAAAAATCTTTCAACTTGGCTCCATGCTTGAATATTTTCATAATGAACTATAGAGAAAAAAAAACAGAGCCTAACAATAAGTAAAATGAGTCATCTGTTGGGTAACAGACTGACCCTATAAAACAATGTAAACTAAATAACTAATTTTCATATCTCTGATATATAGATACCATAGCTCATAAATTCTTTTTCCATAGAAAATTATACAAGAGGAACCCCCAACATATTTCAAATGATGGCAATAATCAAGGATTTCTTGTGTCATGGTAAAGGGGGTATCCCTTATTTGTATCCATACTTTCCTTAAAAGTGTATTCATTATAGAGCATGGTGTCAATTTTATGAATTTCCTCCACTAGCTAGGAATGCTAGATGAATGTGTATTCCTTCTGCTTAAGCATGTTTTTGAAAGGACTATGTAGGCAAGAAGGGAAATTTGATAAAACATGTGGAACTGATTGATGCTGGCATTCAGCCCTGAATTCATTTAAATTATGATGCCGAATACAGTAGAAAGGGACCAAGACTTATGAATGGATACTTCCTGTCTTTGAGCAGCACTGAACCCCACGGGGTGCCCTCAACCATAACTCTTGCAACCACAAAATCTACTCTTCCTTTTTTCTGTTCTCTTTTCTCTTCTGGAACCCATCGACAACTCCATATAGAACTATTTTCCTGAGCCAGGTTTGGTGTAACATTTAAAAACCACAGGATTATACTAGGAGGCTAGACCCCCATTCCATAATAAAACTGTGAAAATGTTTCAAATTCAGAAAACTATGGTCGTATCATTAAAAGCTTCAGAAGGAAAAAAAATAATTCCAATTTCCCTTTCATGAAACTCATGAAAAAAAAAAAAAAGGTGGACGACAGCCACCAACACTGTGTGAAGCAACAGCTCTGCCAAAACTGTGAATAATTAACAGATTTGAAAATATAAGTAGCTTAAGCCAGTCACACATTTGGCAGAGGTGAAAGTTGACTGTGGTGACTTGCTACTACAAGCGTGCTTTTCCTCAAAAACATGATTTCCCACCTGTCCCTCACTGACTGCAGAGAACCAATTCCCTGTCCATATTTCCACAGGCCGCAGTGGTGCCTCTCAAATCCTGGACCAGGTAACAGGATATTTATAACGTTTCATATTCAGGGCATATTAGTTTTCTGTAAATGAAGTTTTTTATGATTTAAAATAAAGAAGCTTATTTATTCTACCTAGACTATGAGTTTCATTTCTTCCCCAATCCAGTTTCATGATCCCATTGTTCTTTAGTTTCCTTTTTTCAATAGAAAATTTGAAAGATAGTTTAGTACTCAGTTTTGATGTCTATAAAAAAGAGATCATAAAAATTAAATGAGATAATACATGTAAAATGTTTAGAATGATGGCTGGGCCCATAGTAATCACTCAACGAACAATATTAAATTACATATAATATGTTTAAGCACAACTAAGGAAGAAAAGTCACATATTGAAAAAATAAATAAAATTAGCTTATTTTTTCAGGTACATATTCTTCTTGCACATAGGCTAGATGACAGAAACACTATCTAAATTTCTATTTTTATTGTACAAAAAGTAATGATAGCGCTCTCAAATTCTATGAGGACTCTTTCAAAATACAATGTAGTTCCTCCTCATACATGTGTAAAGATTGGACGAAAGTGGGGTATGTATTATAAGAATTAGTGATGTCACTCACTTAAATGCCCTTTTTTGGAAAAATTATACATTGACTCCATATCAAACATAAGAAAACATAAAATGAAAAACTAACATTAAGAATATGTATGAATAGCAAAAATGAACAAGTGGGACTACATCAAGCTGAAAAGCTTCTGTACAGCAAAGGACACCATCAATAGAACAAAAAGGTACCATACAGTATGGGAGAATATATTCATAAATGACAGATCTGATAAAGGGCTAACATCCAAAATATATAAAGAGCTCATGCACCTCAACAAACAAAAAGCAAATAATCCAATGAAAAAATGGGCAGAGGAGCTGAATAGACAGTTCTCTAAAGAAGAAACTCAGATGGCCAACAGACACATGAAAAGATGCTCCACATCGCTAAACATCAGAGAAATGCAAATTAAAACCACAATGAGATATCACCTCACACCAGTAATGATTGCCATCACCCAAAAGACAAACAACAACAAATGTTGGCGAGGTTGCGGAGAAAGGGGAACCCTCCTACACTGCTGGTGGGAATGTAAATAAGTTCAACAATTGTGAAAAGCAGTATGGAGATTCCTCAAAATGCTCAAAATAAAAATATCATTTGACCCAGGAATTCCACTTCTAGGAATTTACCCTAAGAATGCAGCAGCCCAGTTTGAAAAAGAGATGTACCCCTATGTTTATCGCAGCACTATTTACAATAGCCAAGAAATGGAAACAACCTACGTGTCCATCAGTAGGTGAATGGATAAAGAAGAGGTGGTACATATACACAATGGAATATTATTCAGCCATAAGAAGAAGACAAATCCTACCATTTGCAACAACATGGATGGAGCTAAAAGGTATAATGCTCAGTGAAATAAGCCAGGCGGAGTATAAGAACAAAGCAAAACTGAAGGAACAAAACAGCAGCACAATCACAGAACCCAAGAATGGACTAACAGTTACCAAAGGGAAAGGGACTGAGGAGGATTGGTGGGAAGGGAGGTATAATGGCGGGGAAGAAGAAAGGGGGCATTACAATTAGCATGTGTAGTAGGGTGGAGGGGGCGGAACGGGGAGGGCTGTACAACACAGAGAAGATGAGTAGGGATTCTGCAGCATCTTACTACACTAATGGACAGTGGGGGGGACTTGGTGAAGGGGGAACCTAGTAAACATAATGTTCTTCATGTAATTGTAGATTAATGATACCAAAAAAAAATGTATGAATAATTGGCTAGTCATACATTCTGTTGTTTTCAAAAATTCATTTTAAATGTAACTAATGGTTGTGGAATGGCTTAGGAAACTTGGGTCATCTGTCCATTTAACTCTGTACATATCATTCCTCTAGGCAAAACCTATACATACTCACTTTTGTAAAGAATTGTCTTAAAATGATACAATAATTGGATTTTTATTACTATCTAGCCTTTTTTATGTGGGAAAACCAGGCTTATTCTATTTCCTAGTTTCATTCTAATTTCAACTAATTTCTTTGCTACTTTCAAATGATTCTCCTTCTTAATTTTTACTTCCTTAATTACCTGCAGACATCTCTTTTTTTGTTGTTATTATTTAAATGAGCTATATTTAGAAGCAAATGCACTGTGTTTCGTTTAAAATATGAAAGAGAGTTTCACCTTTGCTAGTACACATCTGTTCTTTTCTACGCTTACATGATGGTGGTAATAAAAGATTTTTCAAAAATGCCTCAGAGCTCAAGATTTTATTTTTTAAATAATTCATAAGCAAGGCCTGTAACTGGTGCAAAAATAATTCTGCTGCTAAGATGCAAAGGAATCATGTTTGATGTTTAATAGCCAGGATTCTATTTCTTACCCATAGCTGCTATTTGAATAATGACACAGTCTAGATGCATAGTAGTTAAGTCTGTGGCATACAGCAAGGTCACTATGAATTTTAGAGGGCTCTTGGTCCCTCCAACAGTCACTCGTGTTAAAATGAGTCCCCGTCAGTTTTCCCATGTCAGAGGCAAGACACAACAGATGCTCAAAAAACATCCAAATCAGATAAGCACAATTTTGGGGTCCTGGATTCCATTCTACCTCTCTCCTGCCTGGAAAAAAACTGCTGAACTTTTCTAACTTTAGGAAAGGATTAAGTAATGATTTAGTAGAAGCTGACATTTATAGAACTTCAAAAAATATGTGCTGGCAGAATACCTGTGGCTATCATGGAATGAGGCCAAAATATTTGAAGGGCTTCTTTGCCCTTGACTTCACAGTGATTTTACTGGAAAGTTAGAAGTAAAACAGGGCCCTAGCTGTAGTACCAACAGTCACTCAGTGTGTCCTGGTTGATGCCTCTTGCCTCTTCCTTGGCAATTACAACTCATAGGCATGTTTACACCCAACAGTGATTGCCATTATCTGGCCTTAACTGCCTCTGTCTATGGTCTGTGTATATAGACTTTAAGGAAACTGTAAGTCACAGACATTTGCTACTATCCAATGACTTTAACTCTCCAGGTTGCATGATTTCAGTCAGTCTTTCATTTGACAGTAACGCCACAAACTACAATAACATAAATTCCATATTTATGGAAAGCCTACCATATGCCAGGCCATTTTACATTCAATATATACACCATATAAAAAGCCTCAATACTCAACTAAGAATTAATAATGGCATTGCAGGAGAATTAAATATTTGATGGGGATTACTTAAAAGCCCTGCTATTCATGATTTATTTCAAGACAGCCGGATTCTCCTAGTGCTAAGTTGCATCAACACTTTTCATCTTCAGGGTCTTGTAGGGTGAGCTGCAATTTCAGAGAGCTAAATAATAACCTAGGTGTTAATGAAACTCAGGATTGGCAAAGGTTCGTAATTTACAAATGGGGAGCAATTGAGGCAGCAAAGGAATACCATCTTCCAGTTGGAAAGTAATACCCTGAGCCTGAGTCCTAGTTAAATGGATCATCGTCTCTACCTCAATGTCATGTTTTTAAAATGTCATACAGCACAGTATACATTTGATGGCTACTCCCTGGTAATTCCCTGTGCCATGGTGTGGGCCAGCTACAGGAGAAATGTGCACACATGGAAAGAGAGGAAGGAAAGAAGTTCCACTTTTCATATATTTCTGCTCACTGCTAGCAACAATATAAACACACACTCACTGTGCAAATTAATTAAATGCAGTTTTTTAATAACAGCTGTATTGGGTAATTCCACAATTAACCTAGGGTGAAACTGAGAATCGTGTTGCATTCAACACCCCTAGAGACAGTTCAAAGAACTTAAAGAAAGAAGAGGCCTAAAAAATACCATCTAAACTAATTTCTAAACATCATAGAATGAAAAGACAGACGACCAAGTTATCAGAAAAATGAGTGTAGTAATTTAGTGCCAAAGTATTATTCAGAATGTCCATCTCTGTATTATGAATAAAAAGAAGTACTATGTCCGATCGAGAGATTTTGCAAAATAGTGTCACGTGCATTTTAACAATCCAGTCCCAATTTGGAATGACACTCTGAATAGAGATGAACTCAACAGTGTGTAACTGTTAACAGCCATTAACTGTTATTATAGTAATGTAACTTCAGGATAAACTCTGACGTAAATCTTTACAGAAAATAATCACTCTTTTCCTAAGAGTCAATGAGTTCTATTCTTTCCCGTCCACAGATCACACGAACACTGTCCCAAAGGCAGCAGCCATAGCTTCTCAACACCTTACGGTAAGAAAGAGTTCTCAAAGCCTGCCTTTCACAGTCTTCTTTTTAGCCCAATGAAAATATCTGTAGATGCTGGCTAATTACAGTTTGAATGGTAACTGACAAATGCCGTTCTGGGCTATCACCAGGTGCAATAACCAGGAAGTTGCTTAACTAGCCAGCCTGTTGTCCTGCCTTCAGCAGCCACTCCCTGTCTGCATCTTCAAGCACCCACCTGACAGTCCCAGGCAGGCTCACCATTTGAACACTGCAGATATGTTCCCATTTTATTGATTAAAAAAACTCCCAAACACCAGGTTTATTAGGGAACTTCCCCCCAAATCACAGAACTTAGAAACAGTAGAGCAAAATGTCTGGTCTCTGGCTTCGAGTTAATATACCTTTCCCCAAAGAGCAGGCAAGGGAAGGAGCAGCTAGGAACTGTCCTCATTTTCCAAGCCATCATGAATGAATTGAACCAAAAGAAGAAAAAGATGGAATCTATTGAAGACTTTCCCGTGGAGACATTAAACATTTAAGTAACATTAAACATTATCTAAATATTAAAGAGAATTTGTATTTATATCATGCAACATACATTTATGTTTGCATAAGTATGTGTGCATGTTATAGAAACATTAATGTATGGAATATAGTTAATTCAAAGAAATAAAAATATTCTAAAAATGTTTTAGTCCATTCAAGGACATCAGCAAAATTAGTAATAAGCTTTTTTCAGCAAATTTGGAATTATTTCCATTGACTCATTTTCAATGACATTACAAGCAAATAAATTTATCTATCAATTATTACTCAATCAATAAAATGAAAAAGAAAAACAGCTGGTCATGTGAGAGAATATACATGCTGTAAGCATCTTAACATTTAAATCCATAACAGAAGTCAGTTTGCTCTTCCAACTTAGGGACCAAAGAACAGTTAATTAATCACTCAACTGCTAACAAACGCTACACGGGCTTCACTTGCCAATTATGTGGTCCCTCAGAGAATCAAAGGCAATTAAGTAGCTGATCAATGAGCTCTCCTGTTCAATGGATAACACAGACTCCCAAGTTCTGTCTCCTGTTCTTCTAAATAAACTAAAGAAAAAACATTTTTATTAGCATATTAGGCTGAAAGACTTGAAACTCCAGTATCTTTCTCAACTCTTTAATATAAAAGAAACCCAAGGTGTTAATGATCACATCTATAATATAACAAAGTATTAAGTATTATAAACTAGATTTAGGGGGGAAAAATCCCTTCACTGAATACGATAACGAAAGCAGACCAAGAGCTAAACAATTATTCAGTTGCCTGAAAACAGCAGTGTGGTGAAACTGCCCAGTTCTCTGTTTTTTTAATCTATAGATTATTTTAAATCCCTTGTAAAAAGATTTCAATAGGATTTCAAACAATGGTTTTCAAACACTCAGGCAAAAGAACATTTCTGCTGGCTACTGATACCTTCATGAACTCCTGAGTTAAACCACTTCTGTGGATCACAGAGAGCTTTATAGTTTCCCAAAAGAAAGCGAATCTGTTTGAAATATGAGTATTTAGAAAGTTCACCTCTCTTGTGGAATGTAGTCAAAGAAGAGAGCAGAGTGCAGTGTGTGTGGTGGTGGTGGGGGCTTCTATACTAAGCTGGCTTTGAAAATTAAAAGCAAAGAAGCATATGTTCTTGTATTATATCACGACACTAATAAAAGCAATAAAACACATCCAGGGGATGCTGGACATGAACAATTTTTCATAAGCCTCATATCGATCCCCAGATTCTTTTCAAGTGAGGTTACTCTGCAGTAAGGCAGTCCCTTGTACATTTCCTATCACTGCACTCACCTAAGCCTTGTGCTCAATACAGGAGAGCTAGGAATTTCATGTTTTGTGACAATTTATTGTAATATATCCTATTATAAAGTTTATATACAGTCAGAATTAATGTAAGCGCATGAGGAAACCAGATATAATGAAGCAACATCTAAAAGCTGACATGGGACTTGGCCTCGGAGTTGGAACAAGCTAGCAAAGTTTTGGTCTCTCTTCCAGGCTAGGTTGGCATAAACATAATGTTTGTGAAAGGGTCTCATGAACCAAACAAGTCTACTTAAATATTAGAAATTATGAAACAGAGAGTAAAACATCTACATATGCCAGATTCTCAACACTCAACACTTTATTTCCTTAATCCAGTACAGCAAAAGCCATCAGATTAATTAAGTAAAATCAGAACTATATAATCTTTGAGATTTTTTCCAACCTTAGTGTTAATACTAGTTTAATTTAATGCTACTGTAAATGTTGAAGCACTAACATACAGAGAAAAACCCTGTGCTGTCACGTTGTCCTAATTCCTCGTATTAATATAAAACCCTGAATATGTTTCTAAACCCCTGTGTATCCAGCAAGAAGCTCAAGTTGACCTTCTGGATTTTAGATTTGTTATCACCTAACATTTGGAGCATGATAAATATTTTTTATCTTTTATACCTTCATTTTGACAGTTTGAATCTTTTTTGTTTTTGCTGTAAAATATCTGTAAGAACAAAACTGAAATAGCTCTGTGTGTTACTCTGCAATAATTCACCAATATGGAAATCTTTGCATTATTCCTGATAAAGGTAGTAAATCATTCTTTGCTTTAAAGATCAATCACTCATCATCAAATATTTATGGGTGTCTATTATATGAGAGGCACCACAGTAGGAACTGGTCATACAAAGATTAAGATGAATATATATATATTCTTACTGGTTTATGGCATAAAACTATCAGCAGAGTCAGGATGATTTTAAATGACTTCAAGAACAAAAGAAGAAGAGTTTTGAGGGTATAGAATGCTCGGTGAGGACAATGAATAACTTTAAACCAATCCATAAAACTCTAAAACAATGCATAGAACTTTGGGATTACATCAGATATCTCAGAGCGTCGTAGAGGCTGCGACATTTTCAGTTTACAAATAGAATGGCTAACTTGAAAACAAACACCATTTGCATTTTAGTTAAAAATGGAACCACTTTTCTTTATATATCATAAGGGTCTCTATTCAACCTGAGTCCTATCAAGCAAATAAAGAAAGAAAATCCACCTTGATTTTTAAACACTTTTGCAAAACAATCTGGGTCTCCAGTGGATACTTTAAAAATACCTTTTGAATGAAACTGAATGTTTGGATTTATCATTGAAGCCATAAAATGATACAGGTGACGGAAGATGTTGAATTGATATTTAAACTCCCCAAATTACACTGACTTCAGCTCTGTCTGTATTGCAAAATTAAATGGAAGAGTCAATCAGCTCTATTTAGTGAGTCGATATAATGAGAGTATCTGAACAATCGTAAATCCATTTTATTACTAGTGGGCATGTTTGCCAAAAGTTTTGTTTTGTTATTTTGTCTCTCCTTTAGAATCACAACCCTGTTAAGAATTTACATTTAAAGACAAAATAAAACAAAGGGATATTAATCTGACAGAGTAAATGTACAGAGCAAACTGTTTGGGGTGAAATCTGTATTATGATGAATCATCTCATCCAACTTTCATACTGCTTATTTTTGTATAGATGAGATGAAGCTATATTTTAAATATATAGTAGAAACACATGGAAGTATCATTATAACACTATTTAATATAAATAGTGTTTATATTAAATGTTTTCTGACAATTAAACTTGTAATCATGCCGAGTGTATCCTCACATAGTAATATGCAATTTACGAAAATTATTTTTCTGTGAATATGTACTACATTTGCAAAGCATACAGTGAGATGCTAAACCATGGAATAGATTATTTTAATAAAATCAAATGCCACATGTAATGTGGAAATAAATCATATTATTCCTGCTTATTTATTTTAAAGAATAAATAAGCATTTACCTTCTCTATTGAATTTTATAACCTGTATCTGAAATGGTATAGCATCAATAATTCAGAGATTTAGTTTTCAAAATTGATTCAAGATGGAATTTAGTTGACTATTCTTAAAATTAAAATCCTGATTTCCCATTTACTAGAAGGCTGTAACGTACGCCACCACCAACAGTCTTCTTAGGATTGAATATCCTATGTGCTGCTATGTTTTTACTACAGACAATATAGTCCATCTAGGTTTAAACCCAAGTTCTGCCACCCATCAGCTGTGTGACACTGGCCAAGTTACTTAACATCTCTGCTCCTCAGGTTCTTCTGATAATATTGGTATGCATCTCATAGGGTTGACATGATAAGACAGTCCTCAGAATATTAGTAATATACCTCACATAGGTGCTATATGGCTTAAATGAGTTAATATTTTCAAAATTCTTAGAAAAAGGCCTAACATAGAGAAGCTCTACAATAAAAATTTTAAAATATGCTCTACTTCCTTATCACTTAGATAGGACCAAAATTTGAGTGTGAATAATGAAGCATATAGTTGTAAATAGTTGAAGACTTTTATGAGTCTAAATCCTTTGACAATAAATTCATATGACAATAAAGCTACTGATGACTATTATTTTGAGAGGATACCTCTGGCATTTCTTGTACTCAGAGAAATCATATATATTATCAACCAAAGCACTGTTTGGTCCATGATGAAAATTTGTTCAAACGTGTTTTGCTTAATGCACAAACATATACTCTCATTGACTAAGCCATTCAGCATTAAAACAAAAACACCACAATACTTACTATTTTGACCAAACAACCTGGAGAAATCTCTTTTTCCTTTCTACCTTTTAATGTGTTTTAATGAAAAAGTGTTATCTTCCATAAAACAATAATGACTTAAAATCCCCAGTGAGAAGATCGCCAGCACACATGGTTTGTGTCTGCGAATGTTCTGCAGCCATCCCTCTCTCTCCACCATGCTGCCTCCAGCATCTCAGCAGGTTTGTCTGGGAAATATATTGGTCTGCTTCAACTAGAAAAAACGTAAAACATAATCTTGACTGTTGTTTCATTCCTTTTATAAGACTAATAATTCAGTTGTCTTACATCCAGAAACGCAGTCTTTATAACATGTTCTGTTCTGTTCTGACATTTTTATACCATTTTTCTTTAAGTGTCATATATTTCAAATGGCTATAGAGTAAGAGTTATTGCTCAGGAGTCACTGATTCCCTTATGGAATCTAGGGAATTTGGATCAATGTGTAAGTGGCATTGAGAACACATGTACATTGTTTAAGGATTTGGGTTTTAGCAGCACTAGTCTGGAGATATTCAAATACCTAACCTGTTTCCATTTAAAAGGAAGATAAAAAAGGATTCTCTAATGATGTTTTAACATCACTTTTCTTAGAATTATAGTCATTCAAGAGCAAGCAACACTCTTGCCTACTTTATGCAAAGTGGAAAACTTTTTCTTAAGCCTCAAGAAATACACATATATATGCATATATACTGCCCCAAAATATATATTCTAAATATATATAGATACATATATATATAATATATATACATATTCCCTAAAATCATGTGTACTTTTATTAAACATTGTTGGCCAACTTTGCATATGGAGTCTAGGATTAATTTTAATCATATTAGAAAAAAATATCAGAGAATGGTTAAAGAACATTTAGTTCAACCACTTGAACTAACTTGAATGTTAATCTGTTCAGTGTTCATAGCTCCATGTGTGAAAATGAATGATCAATATGATCTAACAAAACTCTCCAGGATTTTAAAGCTATAATACATAATAGCAATTTATTTTAATTATTAATCAAATACTTACATTATAATACACATAAATAATTTAAGCTATAATTAACTCTATTATATACGGCTCATGAATAGGCATGAGTGTAGAGGTCATTAGTGTATAGGAACTCTTCTCATCTTTGAGTACTCTCTCTTTCCTCTGGCAGAAAGAAAACAAGGAAACATTTTTAACTACATGACAAAATTTGAAAGCCTTGTCCAGTGTTCCTAAATGTCAGAGATCAGAAACTCTTTTCTTCTGTCTTGCCGACTTTTCCTTACACTTGTCGGTTCACTGGAAATGGTGTCTATGATTTGCATCATGTAATTTTAAACTGTCAGGAGTCAGTAATTAAAAGGGAAGAAAGGTTTGGGGTTTGGTATTTAAACTTTGACAGAGACACATAGTTTCAGAAATATGTTTAGCACTTTTCCAGGAAGAACAACAATAAACAGCAACAAAAAAAAACCCAACATAGTTCTGAGAATTATATTAAAGACTAGCCTGTTAGAACTTTGAAAAAGGAAGTTTCCTTGCCACAAACCAAATACATTCCTCTAAATGCACACTCTCTCAAAAATTTTAGATATGTTTTTTACCATGTACTACCAGCCAAAAACTCATAGACAGCAAGAGAAAAGAAAAATCTAACTGGCTTTACTGTGAGAGCTTAGTTTTCCAGGGACATTCTCAGGCTGCACCAAGCCCATGGAACAGATGTGACCACCAGGTTGCTGATTTACTCTGAATACTCCTAGAGTTGATTCAAACGCTAGGCTTGCTGTGATCTCCAAGGGGGATCCTTGCTCAGATCAGCTGCAAACAGGCCCCAGTGGACGAGCACTGTTGTAAACCACAGGAGTCCTACCCTTGGATCAACACGTGAGCTTATTACTCTGCGAGAGGCTGACCCGAGGAGGGCTTTCTCTAACCTGCTCCCCTCAATCGTGCCATTTTCTGAGCTTGTAAATAAAGAACAGTGGCCCACATGCATCCTGCCCATCTGCCTAACTTGTTAGCATGAGCCTACCGCAGAATTCCAGGTACCAAGAAAGGCTGCAGCCAGGAAGGCAGGGCTGGGAAATGAGGATTCAAATATAGCCACCACGGGCAAGCATACGTTGGCACCTACATGGATGGAGCCCAAGAAAAAGACCAGAAGCCGATCTCCTTACATATGGCAACTGAATAAATGATAAACGTGATGCTAAAGAAAAAAAGTTAGATCCCTAACTCACACCTTAATTAAAAACAAATCATTAGAGGGTCAACTATTTTAAAATAAAAATGAAATAAGCCTTTTAAGTATAATACAAAACTCTCTCTAATGGTCTGAAATGCCCAAACCAGCAACTGGGTGGCATTTCTAGTACTTTCTCACTTTATCAGAACTATAATCATCAAATCCCACCTGTCTGTCCCATCTTGAGGCCTCAGCAGACTATATGGAAAGACATTTAAGGATGTGAGAGTGGTGTCCTCAGGACACCATGCTAGGAAGACACTCACAACGACATACAAAAGTTTGAGTTACCCTGCAGAAGTCTTAAAATAATTGTTCTTAAATTAACAGTCAAGCATACCATGATAAAGGATACGGTTCATACACATTTCTTTTGCCAAAGAGGTCAAAATGTTTTGCTAAAGACACTATAATAGTTAGTAACTGAATGATCTTTAAAGTTTTCATTGGAAGTTTTTCCAGTCTTAGGGAGCCCCAAGAATTTTACTGATACCACTACAATGAAACTACTAAGATGCTTTCTTAGCAAAATGTAGCAACTAGGAGAAGGAATAGGCACTGAGTTATTTGCAGCAGTTAAATCTCTCCATTTTAACCACTGGGAAGAGTTGAAAAGATCATGACATATGTCTAGAAAAACTGTAAGTTGATTTTGAACAACAGATAATATAAGAAAAGCTAGCTCTAGTCTCTACTAATGTAACAATCTGTAGCAATGTATTAACAATTTATTAATATAAAATACATTTATATTAAAAAATGTCATTCAGGGAAAATGTTTAAACAAAATTAAAAGTATTTTATAAAACTTCCTATTACTAAGTATCAGTACTTTGTGAAATAAATCATGTACCAACAGCTACCATTTACTGTACCTCATACTCTAGTAAGCCCTTTACAGTATGAATCAGACACAATGAAAGGCAGTGGGTCATAATGCACAACTCATGGGTTTGTTGTGAGAACTGAAAAGGGTTATTACGTGAAAATGTTGAGAACAATATCTAGGACATCAGAAACATTCAACAAATATTAGCTCCTAGTATCTTATTTAATCCTCACAACAAACACCTGGGGCTTAGATATTAAATAGCTTGCCTAGACTAACATCGCCTTACTCTGGAGCCTATGCTTGTAACTATACTCCTCCTGAAAATAAGAAATACCTTCTCACCTTTCTTTCTCTTTCTCTTCTCTCATCATACAGTCCACATAAACAGAATTATTTGTATATGAATGACATATATTTATATATCACATATATAAATGCTGAAAGAAAATGCATGCTGAGTGGTAAAATTACATATTTTTATAGCTTCATTTTTCATATTTTCTGCAAGTTACCTGTGTTCCTTTAAAAATCAGCTAGTTTCTAAAGATCTTCACAAAACTAAAATCACAAGAACTTTAAGAAGTTTTAAGTAGCTCATATTATTCACCAACAGTATTAGCAAAGATTATTAATAACAGAAATTATTATAGCACAAATTTTTCCTAAGTGCTGAAAGGCACCCTAGTGGATACAAAGCATTCATGTGGCAATAACCCAAATGCTCCTAATTCCTCAAGGGTCAACAGCACAACTGCTTTTACTATTATTTGGAAACATCTGGAAGGCACCCTAGAAGGTGGACCACAGAGAGATGAGTCTGTGGAAAGGTGGGGAGGACATATTCTGTAGATGGGAGATAAAAGTCTTTTAGCTACTTTTTAAAAAGTCTTTACTTTAGACACTGGCTTACTTATTATTTGGAGGCTTGAAGAAAAATGAATTAAAGCATATAAGCACATCACCTCATTTCAGCCTAGTTCTACCCACATTAATTTGCTAAGAAGGAGCACCTGGAAGAAGCATTTGGATTGGGAAGCTAGAGCAGCCTTCTCTCTCCGAGATCGATAGACGGCGGCTTTCTGGGCCAGCTGAATTTACAAAAGAGCTTGGCTTTTGGGGAAAAGAACTAAATGTATTTTCCAGGAATATGTTCTCAAAACATATTAGAGGTGGAAGTGCCAGTGACATGAGTGGGTTACTTCAAGTGGTCCAGAATGAGCGAGTGGCCCCAGGGGGGCAGGGGGGGCAGGGGGGGGCAGGTGGAAGCAGAGGCTGACCTTGCAGTGGAGCAGGAGGAGCTGGTCCACGTCTGCAGCTGCTGCAAGGAGGCACTTTGAAAATTTCTGTTCTCCCTGTTTCTTTGTAGAGATACTAAGGTTAGAAAGACAGCCTCCCTCTCATAATCATGTGAAAGGCCCCAGCTATATGAACGCATGAATGTGAGACCACAGCTGTTGATCCCTCATCTCCTGTTAGCAACCTCCTTGGTGGCTAGGGGTGCTGTCTGCCCAGAATCAGGACAACCTACCCCCAGCCACTGGAAGGCAGTCAGACAGCTCCCTGCTGCCATTCCCCTTACGTGCGACTCTTTCCCTATTAGCCGCCATCTAGCAAGAGCCTCCTGTATCAAGAGCCTCTTGTCTGTTTGCAATCAATAAACAAACATTTTTAAAATGTCTGTTAAAAGGGTCAGAGCTTTCCCCGACACAGAAATTTAACACAGAGCTCAGGGTATACAGGGAGACACTTAGCTCAGGGCTTCAGTCTCGTTCAACAAGCATACCCAGATGGCCAACTTTTGAGAAGGTGAGAAGGCTGGACCTTTCCAGAACATGAGAGGCAAGAAGATAAAGCACTCTTCAGAATAGCAAGAGGAATTTGGCCAAAGAGGATCTGAACTCTTCTTGGCCCTGGTACACTGGCAGCTTTTCTGTTAGTCTGTAGATGGGAGGAAGTAGAAGTATTTGAAACAGATAATAAGTATAGGTAACTGGGGAAGTAAGAGCCAGTGTGCGATCAGTGATTGTTTTCTAGAGAAAATGTGAAAAGCCTGAGCAGTCTTCTTACTCCCCTTCTTCAGTGTCACCAAATTTAAATAAAAGTAAATAAGTGCACATATAGGTTTCTTTTCTAAGAGACTGAGAAGATGGGCCTAACTAACATTCAGTGAAACATCAGATGAGTCCCAACAGACTCCCTGTTCTAGGTATGGGGAGAAAGCAATTTAAATGGAAAGTAAAAAGAAGAAGAAAGCCCTCTGCTATTTTTTAAATTATTTCATGAAGGAATATTACCTAGTTAGCAAAGATACAGAGTGGAAAAGGAAGAAAAGGAAGTGGTAAATTAATTTCTTAATTTAAATTAATTCAAACAAATTAATACTAACAGTGTTTCTTCAATGTCCATACGGTAGTCTACAGTCAAAAATGAGATAACATGGATTTATATTATTATTTGAGAAAGAATTCCCTATCAGGCGGCACATATTTCAATGCAGAAAGGATTACATTACTTGACAAGGAAAACACATTACTCTTTGAAAAACAGAAAAGTTGACCTTGGCAAACAGTTGGTGAAATTGTTCCCTACTTGACTTCCCTTACACGCGGAGTATGGGAGGTGCATACTTAGCGGCACTTTGTGGCATTGTTTCTGAAGAACTCTCATTGCTGGAGTCAGAAATGAGCAGGGAACATGTAGAAAATAGTTCACTTTAAAGTGTTGGGAAGTGACTGAATTCTTGTTTCCACCCTTTATGTTAGGTAGTAAAAAAGATTTTGGTAGTAATGGTTCCTGGCTTAATGTATGTTTACCTTTTTCCCTTGACTGACCCTCATCATTCTTTCCATAATCAGAGACAAATAAAAATAAGCATTCATTCTTTGAAAAAATTCTGAAGTTCTATAACTACTTCCCATGTTATTAGGATGCTATCACTTTATTACTCAGTTCTGTTTCAGGCAGCATGACCACTCCTTTCATAATAATTTATATGTGTTTTAATAATTTGTATTTTCTCAAGGCAAAATGTTGTATTCTCACACATCTCTCTGTCCTTGCCTATGGATTACTCAAGTCAGTCTCAACAGATTTACTTATCCCAACTCTTCCCTTTGTCCTTTATCTCTCTGGGTTCCAGTCTCTCTACTGCTCTTGGTATTACCATTTTATATGACAATAATAACATTGTCATCACAATAGCAAACAGTGCCAGTAACTCTTTTGAAGCAATCTTCACATGTTATGAACTCAATTTTCTTAGCAACACCGTAAATCAGATGATCCTGTTGTCCATGCTGCAAATGAGGAAACCGGGACTCAGAGAGATGGACTCTTACTTTGTCAATGTCACAAAGTCCGTAATGGGTGGGAAAGAACATTTATTTCTGGTGCAGTACTCTGACCAATTCTCCACAAAGACAAATGGCCCCTTGTTTAGGCCCCTTCTTATTTTATATAAAGGATGAGTAATCAAACCATTCCTCGAAACCAAGGCTATCTGGAGAACAACTCACCACAGGGGAAAAACTTATTTGAAAACGCAATGGAAGTTTTCATGAATGTCCTTTCCCTTGTCACTCCCGTCTCAAAATATACCGTAAAGTTCCATCTTGTTTGATTTACTGAGAAATGAGTCAGCAAGGATTACAGGAGATTAACATCAGATTGTAGGGTACAAAGGACAGATTGCAAAACAATGCAAAGTAGAAGATGAAAACAGAACTTTTTTTTTCAAAATTGCAAACCCAAGTGTGCCTTTTGAGTGTGTGTGGGATCAAAATACGTTAGTAACTGCCTGGCTAAAGGTGGTATGCACAGCAATGCTTCAGCTTCTCAGTTATCAGTTTGGATCATTAACAACAATGCAACCAAAGCAACTGGTACTGATTCTTTGGAGAAAAAGCACTTGATTTAAAAACAGATGAAAAGCAATGCCATGAGCCATTTCACCCTGTGCATGGAGATACAGCCTAGCATCACTGAAAGATAACATGCAATGAAGGTTTAGTAATACCTGGCATTTCCTCTCTTTGATGGTCTCCTTCTTCTGTAATTTCCTCTACCACAATTTTTAAATAAATTTTTAAAAATGTTTATCTGGTAAAAATCCCCTCCCTTCCCCTACCCCATAGTCCCTCATTATGAGCAAAACTTCCACCTGGCCTTTAAGATTCTTAGCCAGTTTCATAGTTAGTGGCCAAGTTATCTGGTAAGAGGATACCCAGTCCTTGAACAAAAATCTTTCCTTGACTTTCGGTCACTGCACCATGTCACACTTTGCTGCATACAGTAATCTAGAAAACAAGAAACCCAGGAGGTCTGGAATGGTGTCTTCTTGGATGTCATTGCGGAGGAGGAAGGCAGGACCAGACAGAAGCAGACCCTAGCCCTCTGCTCAGGCCAGGGGCCAGAAGGGGCAGAGGGCCAGAGGGGCAGAGGGGCCAGAGGGGCAGAGGGGCAGAGGGGCAGAGGGGCCAGAGGGGCAGAGGGGCAGAAGGGCCAGAGGGGTGGAGGGGGCAGAGGGGCCAGAGGGGGCAGAGGGGGCAGAGGGGTAGAGGGACAGAGGGGGCAGAGGGGGCAGAGGGGCAGAGGAGCAGAGGGGCAGAGGGGGCAGAGGGGCCAGAGGGGCAGAGGAACAGAGGGGGCAGAGGGACAGAGGGGGCAGAGGGGCAGAGGGGGCAGAGGGGCAGAGGGGCAGAGGGGGCAGAGGGGCCAGAGGGGCAGAGGAACAGAGGGGGCAGAGGGACAGAGGGGGCAGAGGGGCAGAGGGGGCAGAGGGGCAGAGGGGCAGAGGAGCAGAGGGGGCAGAGGGGGCAGAGGGGGCAGAGGGGCAGAGGAGCAGAGGGGCAGAGGGGGCAGAGGGGCCAGAGGGGCAGAGGAGCAGAGGGGGCAGAGGGACAGAGGGGGCAGAGGGGCAGAGGGGGCAGAGGGGGCAGAGGGGGCAGAGGGGCCAGAGGGGCAGAGGAGCAGAGGGGCAGAGGGGGCAGAGGAGCAGAGGGGCAGAGGGGGCAGAGGGGCCAGAGGGGCAGAGGGGGCAGAGGGACAGAGGAGCAGAGGGGCAGAGGGGGCAGAGGGGCCAGAGGAGCAGAGGAGCAGAGGGGCAGAGGGGGCAGAGGGGCCAGAGGGGCAGAGGAGCAGAGGGGCAGAGGGGACAGAGAGGCAGAGGGGCAGAGGGGCAGAGGGGCAACGGCAGAGCAAAGCAGTGTCAAGCCTCCATCATCCTTCTTGGCTCTTCTCTGGTTCAGGATCAGAATTTTAAAAAACCTTTATTCAATAATTTTCACTCAGATTTTACAAGTCCAAAATCTTGTTTTGAGGAATATTTACTTTGCCTAAACACACGTGGAAGACACCTCCAAGTACAGCATTTCTGGGTTCTCCACTTGTCTCCAACCCCAGAAAATGCTGTGGAAGCTCCTGCATACCCTTCTTTAAGAGAATCGAAGGGGTTTTTTGTTGTTGTTGCTGTTAAAACCTAAGAGTAGAAAGCTAGTAGGAGCTAAAACTATAGCAATAATACCCACTGCCCTCATAGCAATGTGCCTCTTCCTCCTGGGGCCCATTCACTCTCCCTCTCTCCCTCTTTTCCTCTCTGGGTTACAGCTCACACACCACAGGGCCTTTCTTTGGGCTTCCATGAACATGTATTGAGGACTTACCCCTCACCAAGCACCTCACTAGAACTGGGGAACTTGGGATGAGTAGGACAAACATGTCCAGCCTAAAGAATGCAAGTCAAGATAAAAATTCCACATCGATATGGGATGCAAAGCAATGTGGTACGTGCTGTCATAGAATGAAGCGGGGCGGGTGGTAGTTGCTGAAAAGGAAGTTAACTCCCTAGAGGATCGGCAGCCTTCCAGAAGTAAATCCTTAAAGGAGACCGAAAAGGCCAACACAATCCTGACAGGTAGACGGGTGGTGGGGTGAGGGTGGGGGTGGCCAACATGTCCAAATAAATTAGCTTTTGCAGCAAATATCAACACGGAGGGGAGCAGGGCGATCACTCAAGAAAGCACAGCAGTTTTACGGATAGAAAGATCTGACTGGGTAAATATGAACTGAGTTTGCAGGTGGCGTGGCAGTCAGAGTGGAGGCGGCTCCCGTTTAGAGCCTTGTGTCAGGGTGCTTAACCGGAATGTCCTTTGGGACAATGCTCACTCCCTGTTCCCAGGGAGCCGGCTTAGAGGGACACTGCAGCTGGATTTTCTCCATCAAAAAGGGAATTCAAAACAGGTGCTGCTCTTTTACACTTGCTCCCCTGTGACAGAGGTGGAAACACCCATAAAATTCGTTAGACCTTTACTCCTTACCAGTGAAGTCAAGTCCATCTGTATGCCCTCTTGCTTCTTCGGTATTACACAGTCCATGACAATTATTTGCAAGAGACAAAGTGTGTGTGTGTGTGTGTGTGTTGTGTGAGAGACAGAGAAAAGAGTTAAAATTATAGAATAAGAGACCTATTATCAAGTTTGAAGTATTGTGATAAGTTCAGCTTGTTTCTTGATAATACAGGTTGACTTCTCTAAATGGCTTAATTTAATACCTTTAACAAGGAAATAAAACCATATGAATCCTTCATAGTAGAGAAAAAAGGCTTATGAATTCATTCCATATTTTTATTTTCGCCTGTTTTGGGTATAAATAAACTGACAAAGAAGTCTTCAGAAAAATGCACATGTTTAGCTGGTATTAATTACAGGGACTTAGCTACTGAAACCCTGTGCATTCCCCAATAAGACTACTAAAAATTTACAGATTAAGAATATGAAGATCTTGATCAAGCACTGCAACTACTAACATTGCATCTGATGTGGGCTAAGACAGAAGGGATTTGCTTGTAACCAAACTAATACAGGTAAACAAGGGAAATCTCAAACACTATAAACTGAGTACTAATTATTGTTTATTTTTATGTTTTTCATATGGCAAAAAAAGATCGACAAATTAATTTTGTTCCAAAAGATTGGACATTTATTAGCCAGACTTTTCTACTTAATGATGGGATTACTTGTCTAAGGCTACAGATTTCTGCAAAGAGCTTTAGACTTAATCTCATGTATAAAAGAGTATTCCAGTTTTGTGCTTCTGAAAATCATCACTGTAAATCACATAAATGAAAACGTCTATAGACATATTTAAGTAAAGAAAAACATTAATTCCTCTTGCTGCGATGATATATATACATGAGCTATGATATACATTCCTTGAGGACCAATGTTGTGCTAAATGTAGTATAGAGAGAATAAAAGACTCTGGAAATGACATAGGTTTAAAGTCCTTTTACTAATTCCACTGGGATTATTCGAGTGCTTGGGAGGGGAGCGGGGTGAAAGCAAGGATAGAAAGGAGACAGATATCAGTGCCTGTTGTAATTACTATGTTCCCCATGGTCTGAAATGCTAAAAGTGAATGTTTCTTCTATTATGAGTATATAAACCTTTCTCACTGCAAAGCTATTAGCATATATAATGCACATGTCTGAAAATCACGGCTTCTCTGTCATTCTTTTGAGACCTTTAGGGACCTGGGTTATTGTATAGTCCTGAATGATAGCCAAAGCATAATTTGAGTTTTCCAGTCTATTTTTAAAACATCAGTTTAAGCAATTTTACTCATTTAATGGCTCAGTCTTTTCCCACAAATTAAAATGTTTGCATTGTTTTAACTCTGGAAAAAATTGCTCTAATTTTTAAAAATATTTACAAAAGTGAAGGCACATTAATACAGATCATCAAGCGCCAGCATTATAATCAACAAGATGATTTAAAATTTAAAGGCAATTCTAGGAATTTGTTAATATAGTAGTTCTTTAAAAGTAAATAAACAAGCCTCTCAGAAATCAAAATATATATAAACTCTTGATCTGCTTTACACCATTCTAGGGCATATATAGCCACCAGAAAATGAATCACATTGATTTGAACCTTTTATACAAATGCATTTTCCCCTGTATTTTGGGGAAATAAATTGTACCTTAACATAGTCTATATTTTTTCTCTGATTTCAGTTCTTTTATCGCAAAGTGGAGTAAAACAAGAAATGTTACTTCCCTTATTCAGTGTTATTTCAATCTATGTCAATTTAGCATATTTTAAATAGTCTGTATAATTTTTTAAAATAAAAGGGCCATTCTAATGTTAATTTGGATCAATCTTCCAAACATATGATTCTAGGTTTCTAAAAGGGGCCCTCTTGAGGGGGCTTTTTAAAAGTGAACAAAAAAGCACCCTGAGGCTGCCCAATTCACATTTTAACCTACTTACATGAAAAAGGAACTGCTTTGGTTAAGAATAAACTTCCACAAGCTCAGGTTCAAGCTAAACACGCCAGCATATTAGTGAGGAAATGAGACAGCAAATAGTAACTCCTTTCATACTAGCAAAAGAATACTGTATTTATTTAAAACAGTTGGCAGAAACTCTCATTTTAATTAAATTACACTTACTGAAATAACATTTTTATAATTAAAAAAATAATAATCCATTTCTCCCAAAGAGCTGGTGAAAAGGAATCACAGTCACTTAAAATGGGCAAAGGAATAATGCAATTGTGAGAATAAACGTGACTCATTTGGATTACAATTGCACATTAGTTCGGGGGTTCTCAGTGACTCAGAAGCCATTATTATCCTGTTGCTATGTGAAGTTAGTACAAGGTAGATGACAAGTTTTGGTAGTAATAATTTTTTAGAAGAAGTAACTTAGTACAAGTTTGCATATTAGAATCCTAGAATATTAATTTAAAACAGATTAGAGATATTTTTATATGACTTCTTCCTTTTATAAATGAGGAAACTGAGACCAGAAAAGCTATGGCCTGTTGTTAACCATTTAGCTAGTTAAAAAGACTAGTTCTGTAACCAGTGGCTTTCCACCACACAGCTTTGTCACAGAGACAAAACATTTATACCTTCATAGATGACAGAAGGAAAAAGAGAGAAAATGGAGGGCCATCTATGTGGGTTATAGTTGAAACAAAATCCCATTCCAAGTTAAGGTTCTGTTTCTTTCCCTTCTGTTTCCCTCCTTCAAAAATTCATACGAGAACCAAAATTTTTGCTCCAGAAGGAACAAAAATGATTAAATAATCAGGTTAAGTCTCACAAACTGACATAACCAATGAGTAAATAATGTTTCTGTAACTTATCCATCAGAGCATGATGACAGAAAATTTTTCATAAAAAAAAAATTCTGAATTCTGAATTCCTCTAAATAGACAGAAGATGTCCAAATTGGTCAAATGATTACTTTCAGTCATGGAGCCACACAGAACAAAAGGTGGGGCTCTAAAGGAAGACGTCAAGTCACCAAGCCACGAAGAGCACAGAACACCCTCTTCCTTCTTGGATATTGCTAATTGCTCATCTTGTGAGGAGTCAAAAGCATTATATGGCAGAGATGTGCCGAATACAGCTTCTACCATTCAGAAAAGGACTTACAATAGCTTCATACACACAGGGCTGTTGGGATTTTTTCACCCAAACATGTCACAGTTAAAGCCTAGGCAAGTAGGGAGTTTGCTGCAATTGTATATAACGAACACCAGCAAGCTTTCATTAGCTTCCTTCTCCATTATCAGGTCACATCAAAGTGCAAATGAAACAACCATAAATAGTTGCTTTTTGAGAACAGATTAGTAACATATGAATGTTTACAATCTTAACTAGTCGCAGCACATAAATCAAATAACAAATATAAGTTGAATTTCCTAATACTGAACATTTGTTACAATGTCAAACAAAAAGAGCCCCTGTTCTTTACTAATAATGGATTGCTTGCCATCACCCTGCAAATGATGTACCACAATTCAATTCAATAGATCCCACAAATTTCTTCCCATTGCAAAACTTCTTCCAAATTCTTTCCGTAATAATCTATTGCTTTTTCTTTTATGTGCAGTATTGAAATGAACCGTAGTATGAAAGCTGTTTAAACTCAAAGGCCCCAGCTACCGTTAAGAAAAAAAAAAAACGAAAAGTCTCCCTAAGAGTCTTGTTTGCAAATTAATTTCCTTGTTCACTGTCAGTTCCTCTCAACTTACAAGCTTTCAGGTCAAAGTCATTATGACAAAAAGCTCATGATGACAAAAATACAACAAAACTTACTCTTAATATAAATAATGTGCTACATTTCATCAGATTGAATCCCAACTGGCAACACACAAACTGCACTCCACAGATCACTAATTTAGCCATAGATACTGGGGTGGAGGAGGAGACGGTTTCAAGAAATACTGAGTTAAACCGAGCAGAACAAGTGTCTTTTCTGCAGACCCTCTTAGTACCTCTTAATCTTGCTGCAAACTCAGAAAAAGGGGAGTTGGTACACTAACATTTTCTAAACTTATTTATGCATAGAAAACCAAATTTCCTAGAATCCCTTTCATTTATAGAAAGAAAAAAAAAGGCAGTTTTAAAGATATAACTTGCCTTATGTTTCAATTGAAACTACAATAATAACAAGCATAAAGCAATATTATTTCTAAGCAAATTCCCTCCTCCCAATTGTGTTGGGAAAAAATGAAGCTTACAGTTTCCACAAGCTTGGCTGATTCAAAGCTATTCTTTGTAAATGGTGAGGATAGGAATTCACTCCATGGACCAGGCTCCTTCCTTTACAAAAAAGCAGAGAAGCTTATCTCCTATTAAAAACTCCATCCCTCATTAGAATTGTGGGCTCAAGCTTTAAAAAACATATTGAAGACTTTATTTTACTTATTTAATTTTCATATCTGACACAACTCAAGATTTTTCCTTACATCTTTCTCCTATGGACAATGACATTTCTTACCTTAACTTTCAAAGATATAAATCATATCTGTCATTTCTTTTTTAGTGTGAAAAAGTACAGTTATAATTATTATTATATACAATTATGATAGATAAAATAAGCAATCTATGGGAACAAAAAAAAACCTTGTGAATATTAGACCTTATAAATGGGGACAATAACAGAGTGAGTTGATGTATGCAAAGCTCTTTAACCATGCCTGACACATAGATGTGATATGCAACACATGGTCCTTTAACAGCACAGGTTTTAACTGTGTGGGTCCACTTATATGTGGATTTTTTTCAATAAATATTTTGGAAAAATGCGTGGATATTTGTGACATTTTGAAAAAACATTTTCTTTTTTCTAGCTTACTTTATTGTAAGGCTACAGTATATAAAACATACACAAAATAATTAACTGTTTATGGTATTGGTAAGGCTTCTGGTCAATAGTGGGCTATTAATAGTTACTCTTTTGGGGAGTCAAAGTTATATGTGGATGTTTAACTGCATGGAGGGGATCAGCAGCCCTCACCCCCACACTGTTCAGGAGCAGCTGTATAAATGCTGGCATTATAAACACCATGTATTTACAAAGGACCTCATCATCACATATTTCAAATTCACAGATTACCTGAAGACCTCTGTATTTTATCATTAATTTGATGAAACATATTCACTAACTCTGAATGGTTAAAGTAATAATTTTTAAGATTAACAAAAAGCATGATATATTTTCCCAATGTCATATAAGAAATAGCATTGCCTGGTAATGGGGCATGGAATTGCATATAAAATGGCCAGCCTCAGTAACCCCAAGCTTCCACAGAGGCCTAGTGTGAGTGGTTGTAGGAGAGCAGAAGGCAGAGAAGGAAGAAGAAAACAAGGAGGGGATGATGAGGAGGGAAAAGAGGAAGAAGAAGAGAAAAAGGAGGAGAAGAAAAAGGACAGGAAAGGAGAGGAAGATACAAAGAAAGAGAACAGAAAGAAATCCAAGTTTTATTAAGACTTACTCTCGTATACCAGGCATTCTAAGTGTATTACATGTTTTTGTTCACTTAATCTTTACAGTGACTCAATATGCTTGGTGAAATTACCTCGATTTTAAAATTGGGAAACTGAAGCATAGGCAGATGAGGTGACCTGTTCCACCATCATGATGTGAGCATTGGACCCTAGCCACTTTCCCAGCCTGCCCAACAATTACAATGTTACCTACTGTCCTATAGTTAAGAGAAAGTAAACAGAGGTGGCTATGGGACCAGAGGAAGTTCACTGACCTGAAGCTGGGTCTAGTGAGGCCAGAAAGACTTCCTGGAAGGAGTCATGTGGGAAGAGCTTGCAGGAGTCAGCCAGGTGGAGCAGGAAGGGAGCATCTGATCAGCCCTGGTGATCTGCCAGGGAGATCAGCCCTGGTGAACTGATGTTGGCTGAAAACAGCACAGTGCACGCAGATTCCAGGGCATGACACCTGGGAGGAACTGTTGAGGGTAGACACCTGGAAGGAAGCCAGGAGTCCAACCCAAGGGCCTGTGTGCCACCCAAGGAGTTGGGGGCAAGAAGGGGGAGTCTTCACGTGAACCAGTGAGAAGTGATAAAGGCCAACTCCAGGGAGAGGAAATAGCAGAGGAAGAGTGGTGAATAGTAGGGAGACTTAGTGCCAGAACAGAGAACCATTAGCAACCCAATGGATGTAAAGGATGATAAAGAAAGAACAATCTAGAATCCCTCCCAGAGTGTCAGCTTGGATGACCATGCTATTGGTATAATTCTCCACATTAGAAATTATAGCACAAAAACAAGCAGGACGGGGAGAGTAGGTGTTAGGTTTCACCTTCTTGGTTCTGAGGTCAGGATATTTAATTACAGATGCCAAAATGGCAATTGAATATAGAGGTTTGGAAATAAGGAGAGAAATCCACTGAATATACAATTTTAGAGACATCGGTTTATAGCTTGTGGTTGAAGCCATTTGTTGGGAATTGATCACCCTGGAAAACCATGTTAACAGAAAGGAGGGTCAAAGGAATGCTGATGGTTATGACACAAGCTCTCAACCCCATGCCTCGTAAGTGCAACACCCTCCAAGTCGGGACATTTCCAAAATAGACCACAATTTTCAGTGGATTAAAAAGCACTGACTCATTGATCTAAGAGGTCCACTGAAGAAGAAGCACATGTGAAGAAACAGCCAGAAAGGCACAGGAAAAATTAGGATACACTGTACAGTGAGTCAGATACTGAGAGGAAATGTTTCACAAAGCGAAGTGTCCGGTGGACTTGGCAGCAAAGAGATCACTTCTGACCTTTAAGAGTGAGAAGGGCCTGAGACACGAGTAGGCAATGAAGAGTCAGATCAGGGGAAGACAGTGCGTAATGTAAGTAGACTGACCTTTCAGAAAGCTTGGTAGTGAGTGGAAGAACAAAGGGTCAAAGCTTAAGAGCAATTGAACTGAAGCATTTGTGTTTTCAAGATGGAAGAGGGTTGAGCATGTATAGAGCACAGGGAGAGAAATGGATGAAGAAAGTGCATCAGGAAAGGATGAATAGTGGGCACAGCTTTTCAGTTGTTATGGCTAGCCAGAAAATACTTATTCATTTAGTGACCTCTATTTTCTTCTGATAGATACGTCAAGATCATACTCTGAAAATGATGGTGTTAGTGGAACAGCAAATCTGAAAAAGAGGTAAAAATGTGCCATGACCTCTGAAGGTGACAGGAGGTGTGACTGATGCCATCGCATGATTGCATCCAACACAAAAGTAATAAAAAAAAGGAATCCCTGTAAGATAATATTAATCGCAGATACAGCTAGAAATATCTTTCAGAATGAAAAACTCAGTGGTTCTGATTTTTCAGATAGGGATTGCATCTTCAGAAAAGAATGATTCCTAACTACATTATAAATTACAATTTGGTGGAAATATTTTTGCCTTGGTTCCTCCTATGAAAATCATCAAAAGTCCACAGATTTGGGGAGCTATCAAGGGTAAGGCAAGTTTAGTGTCTCATGCACTGAGATTCCATTTAAAAGGTGGGAGAGAATGAAGAAGAGTGGGAACTGGAAGGTAGATGGCTTTGGAGCAGAAGGAAAGTCTCAGAATACCAAAATCCACTTCACTCTGGTGCTGTCACACTCGCCATCCTTCTTACATGCCACAAAGCACCAGCCCACTGCTTTGGTCTTAGGAACCAGACAAGTTTACACAGCTTCACATGGACTACTCCCCACTCAGAGTACCTTTTTCCCCTGGGATATTAATCCCCAGCAAATAAAATACTCCTTTCCTAATTAACTGCTGAATTACCAGTTCCAAAGACAACTTGCCATAGCTCTTATTTCAGCTTAAGGAGCAGTGCATTTAAAAGTAAAAGATGGAAAGAAATTCCTGGGGAAAGAACTGCAGACAGATTAAAATAAGTTAATTTTAGAATTATGAGATTAGTCAAATTTCTATGTGCTTTCTTTGGTTATAATGCCTGGAAGTGGTAGATGATGGCTGATCCAGAAAGGAAAATTCAAAGGAATCCTGGACAATTACCTGTGAACCTCATCCAGGTAAGTAGGTTGTGACCACAGGCGCCTGTGAGGATTACGGGATAAACATCTAGTTGGAGGTGGATCTATGTCTGCTCACTGAGTAGTCCAAATTATTGGCTCTGCCATGCTGCAACCCAGCCGCTTAGGGTTGTGGCCAAAGGAGTTAAATCTAAATAAATTAGGAATTTAAAAGAAATTCCAAATCGTTCTAAGTTTTCTGTTCAATTTTCTTAAATCTGCATGGTTTTCCCTTTGGACAGAGTAGTGTAGAATACTACTGTAAGTTCATCAATTGACCACAAAATGAATATGAAGAAAGAAATCTAAAATTAAAATTATATCAAGATCACCTTTTAAGTTCTTTAGAGGCCTGAGCTTCCTATGACTTTATTTCTTCTCTCCCTTTCCCTCATTCTCCCTGGGGAACAGCAAATTACACATTACACTTGTTCAGTCAAATGCTGGATGAGTTGAAATTCATTGCAGTTCAAGTATATGGTGGTTTTGTGTGTGTGTGTGTGTGTCTGTGTGTGCGTGTGTGTGTCTGTGTGTGTGACTATATAAATAAGTAGATCAACAGGCTAACCGAAAAGGAAATAAGACATCTGCATTTCTATTGAATGCAAGAATACCAGTTTCAATTGTATCCTTTCCTGATCATCAGGGCATTTTAACAGACATAAATAAAAGAAAAGGGGAAAAAAAGATCCTTTAATAATGATGTCCTAAGCATATTGTCCTGTAAGTAGTAAGAGCACTGAGTTTCTTTTTATCACTGGTGTTTTTGCCACTGCTGGACCACAGTGGATCAATGACATTTTCACATCCCAATGATGCAAGGAGGATTCCCACTTGAGAGTAGGAGCTGAGACTACCTTATGTAAATGACATTTTTTTGAAATTAATAATTTTAGGGAAATAAATTATGCTAATCATCAACAAGTTATATAGTAATGAATTAAGTTAATTAGCTGTTTGATGTCTTGCTCTGTGTATAGCCATGTGCATATCACAGAAAATTTGAAACTACTGAGATCTTTGTGGACCATGAGATTATCTTTTCCAGCTATAGTGTCTTACACTGGGAAACATGACTAAACACACATGTCACTTACCAGTTACAGTATTTCTAATCCTTCCATTATTATATTGCAGATGTTTCAAATGCCCCAAATTTAGTAACGTTTTTAAATAGAGCAAAATCTATTATTTACAACCTATAAGAGATGGCCTGATTTCACTCACTTTTTGTTTTTCATTAAAATGTCAAAAACATTTTTTATTTTAGTTTGCATTATTAAAGATTGTCAAACTCAAATATTTGTATTTATAATGCTGGCTACAAGTCACTAATTTATACCAAATGTATGACAGGGCAGCTACTTACAAATAATTTACAAATAAATGTTCTCCCAATTTTGGATCCCTTTTGAATTGTTAAAAAGTTTACGTTTAAATGGAAGGTTAAGGTATGACATGTGCACACTTTTTTACAGATCTCATATCTATACAATGACAAAATGGAGTTGACTTTCTAAACTAAAGCTTCAAATACTAACAAAAACCCCATATAACTAATCCTAGGAACATAGCAACCTCTATCTGTGCTGTTTACTACCTTAGAAGGGCTTAGAAACATCTCAGCTTACATAAACTTTGTTAGATTCCGTAACCATTACAACCTCTGTGTTCTGTTAACTACTCCTTTGCTAAGCCCTAGAAATCATCAGGACAACCTCAAAAAAATGAATAGAAACAACAAGAGCAACAAGTCTCCAAAACTGTTTTGAACAAAGCCACACTAAATACCTTGTTTGAAACCAAACAGCTCCTGGGGCTGCGGAGGGCATGGGGGTCATGGCTGCATTCAGAGGCCAATTTATTTTGAGGCCAGCACAAAGAGTAGAATATTTTTTATTTTTGTTTTTCTGTCACAGAATTAGAGTTCGCAAGACATTATCATTGGACAGTGTCCCAGAAAATTAAACACAAATCCATGAACTAGAGAAGAATGTTCATGGTCTCCATAAATCTACTTAATGGAAATCAAGAATCTTCCCTTAAATAGGTTTGACTTAGAAAATATTAAGTGTTCCATCCAGAAATGACATAACATACTACACTCCATTCACCCCTCTGCTCTCCAGAAGACCCAAAATACACCCCTTGAGTTGTGACTGGGAATTCCCTTCAAGACCCTTTACCTAAATAACAAGGGTCCAGTGTGGCTGGTGGATATTATTATGCAAATACAAAGTATTACTTTTCACAGTTCATTGTGAAAAGTATTTCCCACTCTTATTTCCCACTCTCTTGATATTTATATATTTTTTGCTTCTTTTTTTAAAGCTTGCATTGTCCAGGAAACAATTTTAATGTTCCACTTCCATCCACAGCAATAAGCACTGCCAAATAAATAAGTATTCTTGGGCAAGTTGCTTCACCTCTCAATTCCTAAATTAGCCTAACAATAAATGTGTCTGCAAACATGCTATCAGTTCTCTGAACAAGTATCTATCAAACTTCCATTGAAGGGAGAGAACTTGTGTTCTCAGCTGATAGGGTTACACAAAAGGCTCACAGTATGGATGCCTAAGAAATATATGGATAACGAGCTAGTAACTGTACTTCCAACATTTGCTTTGTAACTGTTAAATATTTGTAGAATACAGAAAAAGCAGCAGGTGAAAAGTGAAACCGCTTCCTTGTACTCGAAAACTGATCACCAATCAAGCAATAAGCTTTGACTGAACATCCATCCACCATGTATCCTGTATATGGTCTACATGACAATAGTCTGGCCCCTAAAAGCTGTTTTGTTGAAATATACTTACAAAAAATGATGAAGTGACAAGAAATACAGTATAAAAATAGTATAATATTAAGAACAATGTAAATTATACAAGTAAATGTAGTGAACTATGAATGTTATAGAGAATGAAATTAGAGGAAAATCAAGGTGAAGTGGAATCAGGAAAAGTTTAGAAGGAAGATGTGGCTCTTGCCTCTATGCTTCAAAGGAAGTGAAGGATTTGAGTCAAATGCAAGCATTCAGGTGAGAGAGGGGCACAAAGACAGACACACAGAGTGTTTAATGCTCTGAGAGAGCATGAGTTCCAGGCCTTTGGAAACAGAGGACCAGCATCATGAGACAACCACACAAGGTTTACGTGTCACGCAGAGAAAGTAAGCAGCCACCAGAGGCATGAGAAAATTAAATTGTGACTAAGGGTGATCAGACCGCCAGTGGATCTGTTACACATAAGCAGAACTGAGGGCGGGGTCAGCAGACAAAGTCTGGTGGTGACACACCCATGATATGGCGTAGGTGCAGACAGGAATTCCAATGCAAGATAAGGAGACAAAGTGACAAGATTTATTGATATGGTGAAGAAGAGTCCTGTGAAAGGAGAATTCCATAGTTTTCGCCTGAAGGACCTGAAGAACAGAGAAGAATACAGCAAAAATGGTGAGAGGGAGACAGTTGATAAATTTGGCTTCGGATGTGCTGGCCTGAAAATATCTGTACACATAAAACTGAAGAATCATAGGATGTGAACCCCAGTGATGTGAGCGTTTCAGTCAGGAAGACAGGAGTCACAGCTGACGCCGCGGAAGCAGGTGTGCCCACCAGAGAGGGAAGGGCAGAGAGAGGGAGGCGGTGGTAGAGAGTGGCCAAGACTCTCTTGATCACACTTCAGTCAGGCCCCTCTGAGCCCTCTTCCCCACTTGTGCCTCGGCCCTGGGCTTCTGTCTCTGAGCCTGCAGCGTCCAGTGTCGGCAAGAATCCTGCTAAGCCAGTCTAGTGAATCCCCCACCGTCAATGTCAATGTCTGATCAAAATCCCCACCCCTCCCTTCATATCTGCTCACTGTGGGCTGCCCTTCAGCAGGAGCCCTGTTGGGTCAGGTTAGCATGAATCCCCCCTGCCCTTAAGCATTACCCTTAGTAATTTCTATCCACCGATCCCTCCCCCAAAACTAGCTCCTTGACTGTAAATGCCCACTTACTGTATTGGAGCTCACCCTAACGTCTTTCCCCTCTTCCAGCTGTTTTGACACCACCTGACACAGCAGTCTTGAATAAAGACTTACCATTTGGCTTGTGTCAGTATGCATTTTTTCTTTAACAAGGGTGAAGTCAAATGGTGCAACCATCATTAAGGGGTCACGAAGGGTCTGTGCAAAGGGGAGAGAGAAGAAGGCTGAAGAGCTGAGAGGGGGCTGAGAGAGTGACAGTCTGTACGCTGAGTGAGAAGAACCTCTCACAGAGGGACCTCCTCTGCCCCTTGCACATCCGAGAGAGGAGCCAGTGAGGGTGAAAAACACTTAGCTGGAGGAATGCAGTATTTGTCTCTGAGAAAGCCAGTACAAGGGTTGAAGTGAAAGTCACGCTGCACAGGGGCTGATAGGAAAGGCTTTTGAATAAGTGAAATCATAGTCATTCAGCAAAGCTAACCAAGCCGAGCTATCCCATGTTATAAAGCTTCTTGCTCCAGATGGTCCCCAACTTACAATGGTTCAACTTAACAATTTTTTGACTTACGATGGTGCAAAAGTAATACACATTCAGTAGAAAGAGTACTTCAAAATTTAAATTTTGAACTTTTCTCTGGCTAGTGACATGTATTATGATCCTTTCTCGTGACACTGGGCAGGGGCAGTGAGCCCGAGTAGCCAGCCAGCGACACCATCACGAGGGCCGACAACCATGTGCCCATACAACCATGTCCCCATACAACCGTGTCCCCACACAACCATGCTGTGCTCACTTTCAGGGCAGGATTCGACACATTACCGAATAGAGATACTCAACACTTTATTGTAAAATAGACTTTGTGTTAGATGATGTCACCCAGCTGTAGGCTAATGTAAGTGTTCTGAGCATGTTTAAGGTAGACTAGGCTAAGCTATGATGTTTGGTAAGTCTGCTGCATTGAATGCATTTTTCAACTTAGTGATATTTTCAGTGTAATGGGTTTATCAGGATGTAACCCATTGTTGAGGAAGATCTGTATAGACAAATATAAGAGAAACAAGGAAGAGAATGTAGGAGAGTCTGTCTGATGCTTCTTAACTCTGGCTTTGCCTTTGATGCTGAATGTGAATTTACATACCAGTGAAACTGGAGTCAAATCAAACATTACTACTTAGTTTTTAGAAAAGAATTCTTAAATATGTCGAATAGCTTTGATGTCATGTAAAACTAAACACAATATGCTTTTGGACTCCTCCTATTCAGAAAATTCTATTCGTTAAAGGGGTAAAAATGCACAATGTGATTAAGATAATGGCTATTTTTCAGGCCACTAATTTTTTATTCTTAGGGTAGTTCATTGTTGTTATAAACAAATCATCTGTTATGTATGTTTTCTATTCAAACTTCGATATTTCTATTCAAAAACAAACTCTTTCCATTAGTTATCATAGGTCAAATCTTTTTTGCACCCAAAATGCCAGCCTCACATTTCATTATATTCTGCCTTATTCTGTTCTCCAGTTGTCATATCCAGTCTCTTCACTTAAATTCAGGGAATGAATTTTCTCTTAGCAAAACCGGCAACTATGACATCAGCAGTGGCAATACTGGAATATTGTTAATACTGTTTGCATAGCTCCTTACAAAGCAGCTTCACATACATTAACCTCACAGTTTAATTCTCACAACAATACAAAAAGCAAGTCTTTTTTCATTTGAACAGGCAAACCAAAGGCAGAGAGAGTGAGAATAGGTGGGGGTCACGCATCTTCTGGAAGGCCTGTGTCCTCCTGGCAGAGTTCTGTTCCTGGTATAAGAAGCCCCTAACAACAGGTGGCAGCTCTGGTCTGGGATGGTCATGTCTAAGGAATTCTACTGTAGTCACAGATGACCACTTTTCCTGAAATTATAAATGTTCCCCTGTACTTTACAGTCTATAATCATGGGAATAATTGCTCTTTGTTCTGCCAATGAGCACACTGTTTCCTAATATGCTTTCAGAGACACAATGTTGATGCTGCGATTCCAGCTCCTTCTTTCCCCTGTAAGGCTGTACAGAAATATTTTAACTGTTCTTGAGACACATGTTAAGTTTAAAGTGTCTCTCTTAATTCTTCATGACAAAGTCTCTGTAGAAATGAGGCTATTCACTTCTAAAGTGGGACATGGCCTGCAGTTAGCACGAAGCTTGGTGCCCAGGGATGTCAAATGCCCCATTGCTCTGGGGCCCTGGATCTGTGATGGGCTTCTTACAGAGTTCCCCCAAACACACAGACTTGCTATTATTCTGGCACAGAGAACTGCTCCTGCACCAATTCCCTCCTCGAGGGAGTCAGAAGGTTGCAGATAGCCTCAATGTAAGACTAAGCCTTTTCCAGACTAAGAGTCTGAACAATTGACATTTTATTTACATGCTTGATACTGAATGAAGTTCGATACTTATTGATTCTTACTTGTTTGCTAAGGGCTATGATTTGGAAAATGTGCTTTTAAAAAAGGAAAATTTATTTATTGGATGATAAAGAATAGAGGCAATTGAAAGCCTGGCAACTCTATATGGAGCAATCATTCTGACCCTTAACTCTTGGTGAGACAAACATGGAACGTAGGGAGTGGCAACCGTTGCTCCTGGTGCAGCCTTGGTTGTGCTTGGGAACGCACGCGCTGGTTCAGAGGGAAAAGGAATCGACTTAGGAAGGAAACATAAAAATACGTCATGGAGCAGAAAGCATTATCCACATAAATAGCTAAATACGAAAAATATTTGCCTGAAAGTCACCAAGAAATCATAAAGAATCATAAAGTCGCATTCTATTTGTGATATATCCCAGGCTTGAGGACAGGTACAGTTTCAAGAGCCCATGTATGAACCTTGTGCTACACAGGGATGGCAAGCAAGTGGCTTGTACAGTGACCATCGCCACAATCCCACGGGAACCTCTGCAGGTCACTGCTCTTCCTCACAGAGCCGGGGACAGCAGCCCCAGGTCAGAGTTACCTGAGAGTTAGTAGAAACTACAAATCTTTACATGCCGTATCTTAAAGTGCATGGGAAGGCTTTAAAAAACGGGAGGACTCCGGTTCTCATATAGAAAGGGAGTATTCAAGTTAAGTCAGGAACACAGCACTAATGAATTAAGAGCAAAAATGTAGGTATAGCTCCTACACAAGATTCCTGCAACTCCCTAAGCTACACACACTCACTCGCTTAAGACCTCTTCTCTTCTGTTATTCTGCAGCACTGTGTCTGTCCACGGTGGTTTTCAGTTTCACATTTTGATTGCATGTTCAGAGCATCATTTAGTGTCCCTGAAAAGTAGCCCTTGAAAAAGCGACTTTACATGGCATCTAAGTAAAGTAGAATACAACACCTCTGAGATATTGATCATGTTACTTGGGAAAGCTCTAATAACTGTGACTTGTCAGGCAGGATAAAGCACTAGTTTCCTTTGGCATCATGTTAAAAGCAATGGTGAAGGAGTGGATAAAACTGAGGCAATGGACTAACAGGTAACTCCATCCTGTTGTAAAAAGCCATAGATAACTGACAATGAGAGTTATTTGAAAAAAGTGAATGCTGCATGGCAGGCTTTCCGTGGCTCCTGTACTACTACACCTTTTCCAAAAATTGTGTATGTCTTTCCTCCCATTTTCCCATCATTTAAATTGGATCATTAAATATTTATAAAAGGGGAAAAAGATAAAATGGTTTTATCTTGAGCCGTAATAACCAGAGGTCTGTTTTAATTTGGTTGCTTGATCTGAATGTTTCCAGTCCACTAAAGCAGGGATTTAATTCATTCTGTCTGAGGATAGCTTTTTGAAACAGCATCATTTTATTTGAGTTCTGATCTTGCTCCACTCTTGTTAATACCATTGGGTAGAACCTTTAACTAGAGATTTTTGGGTATTAGTTCAATTTAATTTCTCGAAACTTTTTGTTTGTTTTGGTTTCATTTGCTGTGTATTCCTGTTTGTTTGTTTTTTTCAAATTAGAGGAGAAACACTAATGTTTGAAAAGTCTGCTTTTAAAGAGATTCTTCCACAGAAAATTGGGAAAATTGAAAGCAGTATTTTCAGTGGGTCATTTTGGCCAAACCGTAACCATGGGGCTTTTAAGGCCATGAGATGGGAGGTTTCCTTGTGTCAAATAGCTCTGTGAAGTCTGCTTATGACCAAACACCAACTATTTAGGTATATAGATATATTTACAGCCTAAAATATGTGTATGGATCTGAATTTTATTAAATTAATTAATGACTATATGTCCTGTACATCTCTACCCATCCTACATACATTAAACATATTTATTTAAGGCCTTCTAGGTGTAAGCACAGTGTTCATTGTTAAGGAGATGGGAAATGAACAAGGTATGTATTTTGCCCTTAAGGAAAAAGGGAGTTAAAATTTATGGGACATTTACCCTGTGTCATACCCTAGGCTGTCTATTTGTTACAACTATAATCACAATTATGAATAATGTTGAGAAGTCATCTGACTTTTGTCAGGTAAGTGATAAAATGGGTTTTACATTTTCTTCCAATATATCTCCATTTGTGTATCTCCACACTTATGACTTAGTATGATATCTCTCCATAAATTAATAGGAGAAGGAATCTATGCCCCCATCCCTTCCTATTCTTTATTCTGAAATTAGGGTGGAAAAGAACCTCACTTTATTCAATTTAGTTTCTCCCTACCCTACCACCTTCACTGTTTTTTTTTTTTGTTGTTGTTTTATTAAGAATTCAGTGTCAGTCAGAGATTTCCACTGAAGTGGCTATTTCTGGACTTCTATTGCTGTAGAGGGAGTGCGAGCAGGCAGAGAGACCTGCCGCCAAGTACAAGCTTTCCTTTGTACCTCCACGGACAATCAACAGACTAAAACTCAGGAAAGGAATTCCTAGTTGTCTTAATAGGCTAAAATTAGAGATGGGGGTGGGACAGAGGAAAGAAGGAATGGAAAGGGTGGGGGAAGCACAGAGACCACATAAACATATTTGTAAATTCTTCATCTCGGAACCTACATTTTTTTAGTACATTTATTTAGGAAAAATTCCAAATCAACGTGGAAATGCTAGCTGTCTCTATTTTAAATCTTCTTCAGTTCTGTATATCATGGGGCGACAGGAACCTTAAGAATCAGTTCTCTTTACCAATAATCCAAATAATTAAGAATCATTATTTATCTTTAAGAATCATTTCAATATATTTGATTTTTAGATAGGTTTGCTGGAAAAATAAAGTAAAAATGAGTGCTTGATCATTTCAGTTTTTAAGTGAACACTACAAGGAACATTTATGGAGATGAAATATATTTGCAATAAGAGTGCTCTGAAATAAATGGTGTTAAGAAAGCTTAGGGAATGATTGTATTTTATTTCAGTAGAAAAAATCAACTGAATTCTACTCTTGTCTTCCATTTGAACACCATGTCTCTGTCCCTCCTCCTCTTGTAATAAATATTCTCTTGCCAGCCCTGTTACTGACAATAATGTAGGTGAACTCTACACCATGTACATCTGTCATTATTAATGACCCTGGGAGAGAGAAACCATAACTCACTCTTTTAGGAACCAGGATGGCAAAACACTCTAGAAATTTTCTTTAACATTTTCTGCTGCAAAAATATTTGCATTTTATCCACTCTTGATTCACAAACAAGCCTCAGTAGAACAGAAAAAAAATACCTCATATTTGTAACTTGAACTGAAAAATACAGTAATACAGGAGACACTTGTTGCTGTGTGAATGTGTTTATGACAACAATACTATACTTAGTGTTCTAGATATAAAATATACTTAATCATTTTAAAGCTCAAGCTATAAAGAAATTTTATGGTAGGAAACATTTCTTCTACTCACATGCTTAAATAACTTTCAATATGACTAGCCCACAGAATGCTCTTAGTAAAATACTTATTCTATTCACTCGATTTATAAAAGTATACATTTATTTTAAATTGAGCCTTTCAGATATTTTGTACTTTAATTCTGAAAGGCATCCTAAAATACTATGTTTTCATTACCAAAATACAAACCAAATGCTATATAGATAAAGGAAAAGACAGATGTGTTTCTTAAGAACAAAGAGCCCTTATTCACTTCTCAGAAAAATGAGATGTTGATTGTGTTAATACTGTGCTGAACAGCCACAGAAGTATGTATTAGCTACTTTTTAACATAAGAAGAGGTAACAGTCTCTAATAAAATTAAAAGATACCATTTCATCCAGAAATTTTATTTCAAACTAATTCAGAGATAACAACTTTCTGTCTGTTCTCAACCTTAGTATCTTTTACTTCTCCTTAGCAATAATGCTGATGAAATGATGTCATGAGGGTTATTTTGACTTACAGGAATTGGACCTTTCCAGAACATAAAGTTCAAGATTTCAGTAGATTGGAGAGCACACAAAAGCCACTAACATGCTCTGCGAAGTGTCTCTTATCTTCCCATTGGCTCCTTATCCTGTTTTATTGACATGTGAAATTCTAGAAATATCAGCTTCTCTCAATGGTACAGTCTACACTGTTATTAGTAGCTCTCTTATAAAGTATAAAGGGCTATTAGAAAATATAATTCTGCCTTTCAACAGATTTTTAGAACACAGTAAAATATCCACAAATTTTAAATATTCTCTACTCAGCTCTCAAACTAAAATACAATTTTCCAAATGTAATGTTGAGTATAAATGTATTTGAATATGCCAACGAATACCCTTTTGTACAAACTCCAGATCCTACGTCTGCTGAAGTGACAAATCATGCCAAATAATCAGGGAACAAACCAAGTGAAAAATATAAGAGGGTAGTCAGAAGTGGGCCCTACACACCTGCCTGAGTTTTCAGAACCCTCCACGTCGTACTCTATGGCACTGACCAAAACAGCCCTTCATCTGAGAGGTTCCACTTCCAAGCTTTACAAAGAGCAATTCCCTCCGTGAGTATGTGCACAGTTCAAAGAATAAACCAATTAATCAACAACAATTAGTCATATACCAATGCTATAATCTGTAGCTACCAGAAACCAAAGGCTGCAATCAACTTCTAAATTAGTTTATCTACTTTCACTTTTAAGAAAAATTGAATGCAGCCAAACATGTTTGACTTTTTTAGAAATGATGTGATGTTAAGTATCCAATTTGAAATTGTCATTTTCAATTTCGTTTTTGGTTCCATTGTAAATACACTCAAGGCTTTGTGCTTGGAGAGGCTTTCTTCTATTTTACCAAGTGATCCTGGCATTTCTCTTCTTGTAGAAAGTAAAGGGGGGTGTGCGGTTTGGGAGAAAGAGAATGGGAGAGGTTTTTCTTTGCAAACCTTACATCCTCTGAGTCTCGTTACAAATTTGTAGGATGAACCAAACTCTCTCACCAAAACTCATAGGGAGTAGCACTGGTTGACTCCTGGGGTGTGGGATCTGGGGGAGCACATTCTTCCACACCCCACCTCTGTCCCTGTTCTCATCCTTCCCAACTGCTCATGCCCAGGTGATAGGACCAGGCCACATAGGTGTGTTTCCATCGCTCTCTGTCATTGTTTTTGCTGTATAGACTCCCCTCATCAGTATCATAAAGGTGTCTAATGCCTCAGTCTCACATAAATTTTAAGTCACTACAACTAAAAAATAAGTATCAATAAACACCACAGGGACATAAAATCATTCAATTCAACAAACTGCCCTGAATCAAATTAGTGTGAAACACTTTATCCTTAAAACTGCAAAAACATTGTGATACTAAATATTCAATATTATCAGTCAGGCAAATTGGCCCAGGTCAAATGAGCAAATCTGAAAAATGAGATTGCTAAATTTCTCGGCTTGATAGCTTCGTAATAAATAATGTGCTTCTATTCAATCTGTACATTAAGCCTTTTATGTGGCCTTAAGGCACTCTCTGATGGCTGTGCCCATTACAATGTAGCCATAGAAACTGACACATTTATTTCTTGGATTAGTGTGCCATTGAAAATATTAATATGATGCAGTAAATGGGGGTTTAATCTAATCTACTGATGGTAGGATGAAGTTAGTAAAAGGTTGAGTGCCCTTACGGAGAAAGATTACATCTGTAGAGTAGAAGCTTGTTACTGGTTCCAAGATCAACTAAACAGCCTATGACATATTATGCACTTTCTACATTTAAACAGACTTTTGCCAAACTCAGCATTAAAGGCTTTCTGCAGGCTGAAGAATGCTTTTTCATATATATATATTTTACATTTTGATATCCAAACTGAAACACACTTTTTATCTATAAGCATAAATAGAAGAGCACACCTCTCAACATGCTTTGTGAAGCTTTGGCACCCAGGGAGAAGTTGGCATTCCGCAAACCATTTTTGTGAAATTTGCTTTGTTTGAATTGAAGCCATTCACTTAGTCTTTCAACTTTGCCAAGGATTAAAAATATCAGCATTTCATCAAAGAAAGCCAATTTTATTTAGCATGTTCTGAGAAAACACAGCTAATCAATTTCAACTGTTACTTTTGTTAATTTCTAACTTGAAATCTGATACCAATAAATATTCCTTTTGTTGTGGGACACATTACACGTGATGCTCTTGTCTCCTAATAATTCACAGGATTTCAGCTCTGTCCCCTCTTTACTCTGCAGCCAACTACATAAATTTCAAAGATATATTCTGAAGGATGAGGCATTGCTGAAAAGCAAAGTACAGCACTTTGTCCTTGAAATGGTAACATGTAACGCCATAAAGTATTCAAATAATAATTTACTCAATCTTTCAGGGTAATTAATTAAAATGCCTGAGATGTTGGAGAAAATCACCTTGAGCTTATAAAACTGGAAAGCATCCCCCTCCACCATCCTTTCCTCGCTGCATGCAAGCTGCCCCAGCAGACCTACCACATGCTTCCCCAGTTATGGGGTTTGATTTCAGAAGATAATAAATAGCCAGGATCTAATTTTGCCATGTCACAAGCGATTATGTTTCACAAGAAAAGGTGGAGTGCTCACCTACCAGATGAAGGTGAAACATAAAACCACTTTTATTTATGTCATGTGTCCAAATTCAACTCAACCTGGCCCTGGGTACTGTGAGTGCCTGGACTTTCACTGCCATGCGAATTTATGTACCTCAAGAAAGTGTCAAATATAAACATAAATTTAATCAAAGGGATGGAAACCTTTATTACAAAAAAAAATAAAACACGTTTTTGACATCTCATATAAATTATCTTAATGTGTTTTTTACTACCTTTTCAGAAGGTCAGAAAGAGAGAATAAGACATTAAACAGATAGAGCCTCTGGCTATATCTTAACTCAGGTGATGATTAGCAGTATAATTTAGACCAAGACTTATTTTTAGAGGCATTTTTTTTCCTTCAAAAGTTCACTGCAGTTCACTATCTTAATCAATCGCACCAGACAGTTGCTCAATTGTATACTTACCCAGGGACAGGTAACAATGTAAAGGAAAATTTATCGTAAGAGTTTGTATTTCCAGTGGAAATATTATCAGGCTTAAGTTTTAGAACCACCAGGTGAAATGACTCTAGACATTTTCTGGATGAGTTAGGCCAAAAATATGTTTCTAGATTGTGACTGTAATTGCTTCAGCACTACATGCTGGGTGCAGAATCAAAGGCAAAGTTTGGACATCAAAGTTCCTCTTTCTGTTCATGTCAGAAGGATGAAACAGAAGGCTGATAACAATAGATTAACAAGCCCTGGGTATTACTCAGCCGTTCCCCTCAGTTGGATAGGCTTTGGACAGAATTTTAATGACTAAAAAAATTGCATATGATGAATAAGGATGTCATTTTCAATTAACATGAACAAAGGATCAATCCCATATTTGGCAAATGAGGTAACTGTGGTGTAAGAAAAGCTGGAGCATTCACAGACAATGCCTCACCACTTGCAAATCAAAACAAACTGATGACACTTGGGTAGCTCTGCACAGTGACATGACTACAGTTTTTAGCAGGTACTTATAGGTCACAAGTTATAGATTGCACCGAAAGCCACCTATCAACTAAAAGTAATCCTGATTTTAGTATTATTAACAGTTAGCAGAATGTAATCCTTGAACATCAATGGTCTACAAAATTTGTCAGTACCCACATTTCTTTAAGATAAACTAAGTATCGACCTCAAAAGAATTTATAATAGTATTCCACAACAAATTAGAAATTGAGATTGCAATAAAGCTTAACTTCTTTGAACTCACTTTGCAAAAAGTCTGCTAAAAGACCCTAATGCTGACAGTGGACACAGCTGGGGAGCTCAGGATGAGGCATAGGGTTGTATGATACAGCCATTATCTTACTGTCACTTCCTGTTAAGTGACTTCCCACCTTAGGGTCAAGTCTTGAGCTCAGTTGGTTATGGGACCATCATTGTGACCTATTTCAGCTCTTCAGTGATCTGGGGGGGGTACATTCAGTTAGAGTTCCTGCAAATCCCTGTGAAGACCCCCTTTTAATAGCGAGCGATGCCTGCTGAAACTTCTCCATTTCACTGGCTACCAAGGGATTCCATTCGCTCCTCGATGTCACGTGGGAGCCTCAGGGAAGCAAGATCAGCCTTAATTCAAAGCATGAACTCTGTGGGCTTTCTCTGCCATCTACTCTGGGAATATAACGTTTTTTGATCAGCATTCCCCAGTGATAGCCCATCCGACCGAAGTCCTCACCAGATGGAATTTGCCAGTCATAGATGTGGTTAGGTGTCTTTAGTGCACTACAGCCAAATACCAAATTGTTTTTTCCAAAGTGTGTTTTACTAGGTTACAAAAGCTAAACACACGACAATCCAGAAGGACTAGTCTAGGAGCCTTTTACAAGCTTACATGTAACAAATCTCTAAGAGGAGAATGCATGTAATGCTGTTTATAATTTTTTTTGGCCTTGGAAAACTTTGCTCTAAACGATCACCTATTAAAAATTTCATAAGACACTCATATTCCCAGCATAGTCTATAAAATCCTGCTGTAGGTAACTGAAGTAAAATTATTATCAGCATACTAATTTCTCTATAAATCTTTTAAAGTTTTGCCTAGCTCTAAGAGCTCTTTGGTAATACCCATGATGCACTTCCAATGTAGGTATGAGCAGATATCATCTAATGTCAAGAGATGGACATTGTGTACCCTTTGTGTATTTCTCATGAAATTTGGAAGGAAAAGACAAACCAGAGAATGCCAATAGTACCTTATATTTACAGAAGCATCTCTAAAGAAAAGAGGGGTCCAGGACACTGGGGAGCATTAGATATAACTTTCCCAAGGTCATGAGGTTCTTGGAGAAGAAATTCAGCTATCTCCCATTGCTGCTCTCAAATGGGTCCTCAGTGTTGCTCACAAATCCTTGTTCTTGTCTTGGTTAGCTCCTTCTCCCTCACCTCACAGCACCTGTCCCAAACTTCCACTCATTTCTTTAGGCTGCTCGCCAACTCATCTCATCACTGACATGACCATCTCCTAGTTCAGGGAGTAACTAGGCATTCGTGGGAACTTCCTCAAGTTTGAAACCCATATGGTCTCAAACAATCACCTTCTGTATTTGTCCTTACCTGCTGCCCTCCAACTGGAAAGCATAGGTGTCCTTTGTTCCACTGAAGGTAGCCCCACTCCAGCCCCAGCGGGTCCTGAGCTTGTCTCCACCAGCTTTGGCTCTATCAGGTGTCCTTACTCCTTTTCCAAAAGCACAGTCTTCACCCTTATAAATACTCAAGTCTTTCCTAGTCCAGTTCTCCCTCTCCCCAACTACTATTCTGTCTCTTTCCTTACCTTCGTAGGTCAGTGTACTAAGAGCCATCCTTACTCCCAGTCTCCATGGCCTCAATTCAAATCATTGTCTGACTCAGCAGCTCCATTAAAATTACTGTCACCAAGTTGGCAAAGATGTCCCTCTGGGCAAATTCTATAGCTATTTTTCAGTCTTTTATTATAATATTCACTATTGATGACACACTCCCTGGAATTCTATACTCGTGACTTTCCTGACACCTCTTGATCCTGATTCTCCCTGATATTTGTTCTTCTTTTTTTGAAATCTCTTCCTCTATTCATCACTTAATGTGTGGGCTGCTCTATGATTCCACTCTTGGTCTATTATTTTTCATTGCAAATAAGCTCTTTTTTGGATAATACAGATGGATTCTGTTTTTAGTCTTAGCTCATTTTTGCGCTTAGCTCCCTAAGCCTGTTTCCTCATCTGTAAAATTGGGCTAATAATAGTGCCTCTCTTTAGGGTTGTTAGAATTATATAATTCGTAAAGAACTCAGACAGGACATCACACATGCCCGTAACATGCTACCAATAAATATTATCATGTTGGAAATCACTTTCTTTCCCAGTGATTAGCATGTAGCTAATCATCCACATCTGATTTTCCCTCCTGCGTGCATCACAAACCTTTCCATTGACCTCTGCCATGATAGATCAATGTTGCCACTTCATTCTCCCTTCAGCTAAAACAATGATTTTCAAAATTTGTCTCAAGAAGCTCTAGGATTCCTTTTCCTATATCCTGTATTTATTAAATTTTAGTTTTATGACTTTCTTTTAAAAGAAACTTTTGCTATTATTTAAGAAGTTGGGAAACTATCAGTTTGATGTATTCCTCCTAGTTGGCATTCCTGCTCTCCAACATGTCCTTAAAAATCCATTTACTACACTGAAGCCACAGCAATGTCTCACAAATCTACATCTGTTAGGTCACCTTTCCAATAAGACATTTAAATGGCATCTCATAAATATGAACAAATAAATGCCAATTTATTTAACATGAACCATGAGGTCACTGTCTGCCCACCCCCAAACCCCTCGTTCTAGCAAAACCTATCTGCAAGCAGTTCCCACCCTTGGCGAATGCTGTTCTCTTCCCATTTTCACCTGGTTAATT